>NC_079223.1:15666028-15818528 GCF_029633865.1 Lampris incognitus
GTTTAGTTGTTTTATTCAAGACCCTTCTGCTGTATAAAGCAGTTTACCATTGTGAGACATTAGTTTTTAGATCGTATTTTGTTTTTTCTCCACAGCATTCTCTTTAAGTCTCCTTGTCTCTTTCTCTGTCACTGTCTCTTCTCTCTTTCTCTCATTCTATCCTTTTTTCTTTTGATCACTTAATTAAATTAATTTTCTCAATTACTTTTATCCTCTTATTTTTCTTTAATTTCTTTCTGTTTCTCTGGCCCTCAGGTCAGATTCTCCATACAGATGTTATCTACCCACATAGATCCAGCAAACAAAATGACGCAGACAAACTGCGCCACCTTATGATCAAATACAGGTACTGCCACACATGTATAAAGTCACTGTCATTGACCAAATCAATCACAATAAATAGAAAATATATATTACACGTGTCAAAGGAAATAGTTTTCCTCTGGCTTTATATTTGTCCTATATTCACTTAAGAATACAGGAAAAATTATTGTATTTGTTGTACTAAATGGCAATATTTTATTACTATTATTACTAAGGTATCACTGTCCACATGCTATCATACAAGGATGGACTGCAAAGGAAAATTCCTTTACCCCAAATAAGATTATAAATAACACCAAGATCAGAATCAAAGGCAAAACCTGAGACTTAGAACCAAATATACCCCCCTCGTCCGCTCACACTTGAAAAAACACCCAAAGAAAACTTACTTTTTACTCACTCTTAAGCTTTCTTTGTCTCTCAATCGTCCTTGCATCACTTCCCCCTCCACTTCCTGATCATCTCTGGCCATCCTAGCTGCAGCAGGGTCGTGATCGGCAACGGGACAGGGTACCGTGAGACGGAGTCCTTCTTCGCCGACCTCATCAGCAGGGGCCACTTCCACCCATTGGATGTGTCCTACTGGTAAGTCAACAGACAGGGAGCAGAGCTGAAATGGACACATTTAAACAGGAGGTGAACTCCATGCATGTTGACTAAGCTTGGGAAATTGTGGTGTTAGAATCCATTTATCTACCGGTGATTACTTAAGGGTATCTGGCACCCACACCATTGTTATCGGTGACCGTGGTTATTCGGCTGAAAGTGGGCCGATAGAACACTCAATATGAGAGGCGACAAAGCTTAGACAGAAGCTTAGTTTACCTCCTATACATACACATACACTACCACTTCTCATACACTCCCAGTATTAGACAAACATTTTCCAGAACACTCTCAGGAGTCTCAAACATTCAGTATGACATATGTTTCCCTCAGGTCAGTGTTTCTGTAAAAGTAATGGGAAAGGTTCGGTTAATTTTGACAGTGAAGGTGATTGTGCTGTCGGAAGATGGCAGTAGAGCAAGGTGTGAAAGACAGAGAAAAGTCATAGAAAGGCTGTCCACAGCAAAGAAGACAAAGGCTAAATAAGAATATGAATGAATTTGATAAAGTTGAGTCAGCGAAGTGTGTTAAGTTGAAGGAAGGAGATAATAGGGAGGTGAAAGGGGGGAAAAGAGGGCTAAGTAGGGCAAAACATTTTAAGACTTGTATTAGAGACAGGAGACTAACACGAGCGAGACAGGCCTATCTCCTAAAGAGGAATGTGTCCCTCTAGTGAGTTCTGGCTATAAAAGCCATCTGGACCTTGTTTGACATCTGTCCAATTACAGAGACAGGGCTGCGGTCCATGGTGTCTGTAATAACTCAGCCCACTCCTCAGCGTTGAACAAAACAGAACCGTGTTCCAAGCATAATAACCAGTGGGCTCTGCTCGCTCAGTCTGTCTCTCTCTCTCTGCTGAGTTCCATGTGTGTTTGTTGACTTGGGTTTGTAATAGGGACCATAGCCCAGAGCTGTTCGGAACAGTCCTGTGACTTCACACTTGTCTGAGTGTGTATGTGAGTGTGTGTGTGTGTGTGTCTGTGTGTGTGTGTGTGTGTGTGTGTGTGTGTGTGTGTGTGTGTGTGTGTGTGTGTGTGTGTGTGCGGACGCACGCCTGTCTTAGATTTCCCAATATCTGTGATCCATTGAAGTCTGATAGCGTTGCTTTCTCACTTTTAACAGATCCAGTTTAATCAAAGCCAGTTGATGTCGATTTCAGCCGTTGACCCAGCGGAACTGTTCCATACACATATATATATATATACACACACACATGCACACACACTCAAACACGCGCGCATGTGAGCATGCATGCACGCACATACGGATCACCCTCATAGGTCACAACTTTAGTGTAATAGCCCATGTTTTTCCTCTCAACCCTCTGTCTCTGTTTCAAAGGACAGAAGCGGTCAAAGCTGGAATTGTTGGGTGTTTATTAGGTTAACTTCCATGCGATCATTTTGACGACAGCCATTTTATATTTCTGCTGAGCACCTCCTAAGTACCCAAATTCCACATCTTGATATGTCTTCTCCTTGTTCATTCTTGTGGTTAAGCTAATGGCTTTGCTGCTAGTATTTTGACAGGGAGGAATGGTGGAGTTCGCTCTGATGTGTTGCTGGTCGACTGTCCGACATCGACTGATAAGAGTAACTGTCTGCACTGCAGTTTGACCTGCACAACAGAGATGGGTGTTCTCTGCCTTAATCAGGGGCTGTGGAATAAAGACCCCCGATAGTGTGTGAACTTTGAAAGGGTGGACAGTTGATGCTCTGGTGCTGGAAGTAGAATTCCAAGTGGCATCTTAGAGATCCTATCAGCAGTTGCTTTTAACTTACATTTTAGTTTTGAAGCAAAGCGAGACATGACATTAAAGCTTAAATGTGTGTGTGTGTTTTGTCAGTTCTCTCCCTGACTGCTTTTTGTTTTTTCTTTAATAATGAGGACATGATGGTATGAAGTCACTCGGTGGTGTTATTTCCGCTGAACGAGTTAGACGTGGTCCAAGTAAGTCAAACTCTAGTTTTTGGCTCAGTGGCAGTCAGCCTCTAGGCCAACCCCCAAAAGCCAACAGACTAAAATTCCATTTATTCTTGTTCTGGGTGTTATTTCCAGAGGTTTTTGGGTAAATGTTGGCCTGGTGTATGCCAGTTGTGGCAAACTGTTAGGTGTGAGGAGGGCGGGGGCCCCATTTTTTGAACAGTGCAACTGGGTACATGGGAAGATTACAAGCCTAAGGGAATGACCTTGGTTGTGCTGCTGACTATGACTCCCATGGGGCCTTGCTATCCAGCTGCTTGACACACGGCTGACCCCAACCTACCACCAGGAATTCCTCCTCATTACCACGGTGATGAGGATGATTATGACAATGAGGGTGATGGCCGTTTGATACATCAGAAACAGCGGTGTGTGTGTGTGTGTTGCAAATATCCACAGTCTGAGTGATCTATGTGTGACCTGACTGTTTGTGTTCCTTTATGCAGATTTATTGGCTAGCCAAATTACGGAGTCATATTGGTTGGAAGGCTGTCAATGAATAGTCCAAATTTGAATATATAACCAAATTGTTAAAAAAGCAAAACAGATATACACAAGTGTGAAAATTAATATTCGTTTGTGGGAAAAAATAGCGCTATTTCGGCTGTCTGTCTCGCGAATTCTTGCGAGGGCCTTGGCCACTGCACTGAATACGCTGCATGATGGACAGGAGTCACATGTCACTTTGATTGGTTGAAAATGAAATTTAGGTCAAGCTGAAACAAGCTAATAACAACCGCGTGGTAAAAATGGCAGTTTATTTTGTAATGTGTAGGTATGTAGATCTTTTAAAAGACATGTTTACATTGAAATAAATATACCTATACAAGTAGTTATGTCTCTCGTTGTATTGGTTTGCCCTCTTATGGATATATTGTGCAAAAATATATTCGCATAGGTTCGTACCTCTTGATTTTTTTTTAGAAGGAATAATCGAACGTCATTTTTGGCCAGTTATAACAACCCTAGTTGGTTGTAGTTATGACAGTTTTTAACTGAATTGTATAATCAGTAAGTCAGCCAGTAACTGAATAAGAATTCATCAAAATCCTTTTAAAGGAACTCAGTCTAATTTCTGGAATTCAGTAACACATGTAGTGTACAGAAACACTCCATCATGGTTATAAGGGTATGTAAATACGATGACAACATATGTACATGGTGTCCAAACACAGTAATGGATCCCCCTGGTTACAACTCTGAAGATTGTCATTTTTTGTTAAACTGCCGACACGGACACTGGCAACCTTAGTTGTGTTAGAGCAATCCAAATCCCGGCGATCCATTCCAGGTGAATTAGGCACCAGTGCTCTTACATTAGCACCTTCCCCACCATCAAATAAGACGTGATTGAACCTTTTAGACCCTGAACATGTTGTTCACGGTCTCATATGACCTCGTCATGCCATATCTGCTTGCTAGACACAAAACCTTTAGTGTCTCTTTAAACCTGTCCCACCTTCCTCTTCTGTATTTGTCTGCAAAAGTGACAAGTAAAACACTACTTTATCATTTTTATTCCTGGGAGGTACTACTTGAAAATAACCACCAAATGAGCAAGCACAAACGTGGCCATGATTTGGACATTTGTGGATTTACCATCATCCCAAATATGCCATGGATGTCAAGTAAAAGGATGTTTGTGTGCAGATACGTAGTTGTATTTGATAAGGATTATGTAGGTTGATTTGAGTTGTGTGAATGTTTGTAGGGGATATATGTGTATGTAAGTTCATTTGTGTTTCTTTATTGTCTGATTGTGTATGGATTTGTTTTAATGGCTAATCCATGGGGCTTGTAATGACCTAGTGAGGAGATACATACATCGACCTCACCACCAGTAAACACTGCCATTTCGCTGTGTGTAACGACACCTCACAAATTCCATATCCGGTCATGTCAAAAAACCGAATAACAGAGCACCTGTTACCCGCCTAGTGGCGATGACGGCCCCGAAAACAAGCCTGCTGCTGTGAGGAAATGGACCCAACATTACACACTGTAACAGTCTAGCGAGGAGCAGAGTAGAGGAAAACTCACTCGCCACCTCGGATGAGACACAGGTATTAAAAAGTTACTACGATTGTTTCCAAGCATACATTATGCCAAAGAAAAATACGATATTTGCGCGATACAAGTTCCACGAAAAAGTGCAAGGGGCTAGCGTGTGATGTGTGTGTGTGTGTGTGAATTGATTAATTTTAAAGTGCTTTGAGTGGCTGTTTTTGCTAGAAAAGCACTGTATAAAATGCAGCTTGGTTGATTGATATGGCCTGTGGTCTTTTTCCAGTCCAGAAACGTTAAATTAACCTTTAAAGAGAGACTGACATGCCCTTTCTGAATACATTTTTTAACATTGGGAGTTTGAATTATAACCGAAAATAGGTGTGGTTTTATGAATTCAAAGCTATTGGCTACTGTCTTCCTGGGTGGTCGTTTGGGTGGGGCTTGGTGTTCGCGTGTGTGGGGCTCGGTACTGCTCGTCACTTACCGCAGAAAACAATGAGAAATTCGGTGGTGCGAGGATTTGAATCACAGTTATCATGTCGGCGGACTAATGTCTGCCGACATGATAACTGACCGATAAACGTCAATTAATATCACAATTCGGTGAGTATTTTGACTTCATAACTCAAAATCTGTTACAAACAACAATAACACACAGGCACGTGTATATGAAGTTTTTATTTTAGGGTTTTAAACATGAGCGGTAGCGCGGTGACGTTTGACATGGATCCAGTTTTCCACAGCTCTCATACGTAGTATAGAGGGCTGTGTAACGCAGCTAGTATTTGTGTGTGTAACAGGCATGCTAATACACACAAATGGAGCATTTGATGTGTGTCGTGCAGACACACAAAATAGCACAAACTCGAGCCAAGTAGCTAGCAGGAGGGGGTGAAAGAACGGCTTCTCCGGGGTTTTATAGCGTCTCGCTACGGACACACCCTATATGCAAAGTGACTGGTGTCTACATATCCACTTGCACAGTTTGTCATTGGACACCATCTACAGTCAATCACAGATCTCTCTTGAGTGGCCGCAGACGCGCTGTTTTGGCCACTGAATTTCTCCGTGGTCGCATTCCAACTCGGAACATAGCCTATCAGTAGGAATTTTCAGATTTTGATGTCAGTATCACTTTAAAAACACTCCGCTCCCTAAACTCTTCACTATGTCTCAGTTGGAGTAATACCATGGGAATCTGTGTGTGTGTGTGTGGGGGGGGGGTAGATGTGTGTGTGTGTGCTTAAGAGAGTATGTGAGTGATTGGGATACTGTACTATGACTTGATCTTATTGTTTTACCAGTTTAAAAAAGTGTATTGCTTCATTGTGAATGTTTTTGCCTTGTTGGGTTTTAACACCAGGTAGAAAATGTCACATTTACTGTAAAAATTATTTCGTTTAAATCAGAGCAAAGGAAAAGCATCTGTAGTTGAACCTTCATGTGTTTGCATGTCTGCCATATGCTGGACTGTGCATCCTCCTCTCATCTCTCCTCTCCTCTCGGCAGTGACAGTGCTCTACTTCATTAAAGACCTCAGCCTCATTTGCACCGTCTGCTTCTTGTCTCCCCCTGAGTCCTCATCGTGTCACCAACCTACAACTCTCGCCCACCGCTCCACTCCTGCCTCGCCCACCCCCCCTCTCATTTTCGCTGTCTCTATCTCTCTCTTTCTGCCTGGATGCTCAGCAGGCATGACAGCCAGGGATGGCAGCCTGCGGGACACCCCTACTTGAGCTGTCCGTGTGCATGTGTATGTATGTGTGTGCATGCGTTTGTGTTTAAGTGACTGCGAACACCATGGCCCTCTTTGGGTAGACTCATCATACTCTCTGAGTCACCTCCCTATATTCTGTATGTAGTGTGACCTTTTCTAAAGACAACAAGAGCAGGCGGCTCAAATAAGTGTAGGTGTGTGTGTGTGTGTGTGTGTGTGTGTGTGTGTGTGTGTGTGTGTGTGTGTGTGTGTGTGTGTGTGTGTGTGTGTGTGTGTGTGTGTGTGTGTGTGTGTGTTAGCATCCTCCTAGTGGGACGAGATTGTTATTTCTGGCTAGCTGATAGACTTGGAGAACAATGGAGGAAGGTGTGTGTGTGTGGTCTCTTTTACCTGGAGGAAAAGGTGTGAGGATTGTATCGCAGACATAGATGGTGTGTTGGCAGGATGTGAGGTAATCAGTAAGGGAGGGATTTTGTAAACCACAGTCATATCACTAGATTTTTTACTATGGCAAACCCAGCTAATGTCACTAGGATGCTTTAATCTGAAGTTATTCACATCAGCATTTATAAATCCCCATGCCTTGCACCTGGGTTGAATTTAATGATTGACAGGTAGACACACCGCAGCGGTTGTCTCTATATCCTACCCTAGAATAAAGTTATTATTGTTTTTTTTTTAACACTAGAACGACCAAGGCCGTCATTATACCATTTTGGATTTTCAACGTTTAATAACTTTGTGAAAAAAAAGAAGATACAAACCTGCCACTCCCTGAATTCTCCTAAAATTGCATATATTTGCATTTAAAATGAGTTTTAGATCAATTGCACACAAAAAAAGAAAAGTTATAAGATCTACCTAAAATGACCATGAGCCGTAGAAATGACTGCACATAATTTGCGCGTAATCCTGCGTGCCATGTCACTATTTATGGCGTGATTTGGTCGCATCGTTTCCTTCACAACGTTCATTGCTCTGGCCTAGAAAAAAAACTAGCGTTCTCCAGTGCAGAGAAATAGTCCAAATTTGATTTTTGATTATTGCCAACATGTCTGGTTACAGACTCCGTTACAGATGCACCATGACTACCACTGAGGCTTTGCATTATTTACATACATTGGACTGCGGCCATTTTAAGTTGTTTGGAAAAATAGTATTAAAATTTGTTAAAATGTTAATTTTGGTGTCAGTCGTTTCCGAACAGACGTACTAACATATGCAATGCATTAATATCTCAATTGGGTATTTATTTTAACAAAATATAGAGTTTAAAAACTGGTGGTCATTTTGACCGCCCATGGTCGTTTCAGGTAGGAGTGAAATCCCGGTCATTCTAGTGTTTTTTAATGAGTGGAAATCTTACAGCCAGTAAGATAAGAGAATTGTGTTGGCAGTCAGTACGCTTATCAGTTCATTTAAACTGATCCTGCTCCTGGCTGAAAGCCCTCTCTTCGGGTGTTTGTCTTTAATAAGATGAATGTGACCTAATGGAGCCATTGGCAGTGGCGATGTCCTGGTCAGCATGATTACCATGGACACGTGTACCCTGTGTAATCCTGAACAGTAAAATGAGCCATTGTGAAAATCCTCTGTTGATGGGGATGGTTGAAGACTCATATTAGCTGTTAAAGGGCCAAATATGGCTGGCTTACCGTCACAAATTATTCATGACACTTGAGTACTCCCACATGTAAGAGATAGGTATAATTCTTTTTGCATCTTTTTCATAGGTGTGGTAGTTTATCAGCTGGACGATAGTGATTAATAAATGCCATAGATCATCAGAAAATATGTTGCAAGCACTCACAATCACTTCAGGTTCAAGTGGTTTTGAAAAAGCAGCGGCATAGTTATCATCTCATGTCAGTGATCACGATAAGAGATCAACAGTTATACATTTTTTTCACTTTTTTTTTTTACTTCCAAAAATAAGAATTCAATTCCACATTTAATTCTTCGTTGTTGTTTTTTTTTTTGTCAAGACTTAATTTCATTTGTATGTTAGTGCTCACACCAATGGATATAGTTAATTAGAAAAGGAGATATTTGATTTACGGTGTAGGAAGACAAAGTAAAGAGAATAAAATGAGCTTGGGGGCTTTTTCCCTCTGTTACTTGTCTGACTGACCTTAGCCCCATCATCAAAAAATGGTGAGTGTTTAGACTGACCATGTTACAATCTCTTGTACTCTGGGTTGATTTTATATTGGTTGATAAAATTAGGTATTGGCGTTTGATGTTATTTCAAACATAGTATAGTTGTTGAAAATCTTCAAAATGTTTTTAACACATATATGTGCAATATAAAGGACTTGCCCTACAGGCATTTCTGTGGCGAAAATAATTTTACTGAGCTTTGATTCTAGTAAGAAAAACCATTGACATTTTATAAAAAGCTAATGTATAAAAATGTATTTTCATTTCAAGTGTAGAACCGGTATAGCATAAAAACAAAACAACCACACCACTCTTTAAAATAAATACAGTTACAGGTAGTTAGGCCAATTGTAAACATTGCAGTGTCTTCTTTTGGCTTGTTCCCTTTTTCTCAGGGGTCGCCATAGTGGATTTTTGCTCTCCGTAGCGTTCTGTCTGATGCAGTCCAACCCTCCTCATGTCCTCCTCTGCCGCCTCTCTGTACGTGTCCAAACCATCTCAATCTTGTCTCTCTCAACTTCTCATCCATTCCTCTGATCTTGAATGTAGCTCTCACTTCTTAATTTCTCTTCCAGTCTTTTCTAGTCAATACCAAGGACCAACGCAGCATGTTCATCTCTGCTACCTGTAAAGTAGATTCTAGCCTCTCTGTTGTTGTCACTGCTTCCATACCATAGAGCATGGCAGGTCTAAGCATTGATTTGTATACTTTGCACTTTACCTTCAACAGCATTCTTTTGTCACAAAGTACTACAGTACCTTTCTCGTCCTTTTCTTGACTTCTTTCTTACCACCACCTTCTGTCTATATTTTCCATCCTAAGTACTTGAATTCGTTAACGTCTGGAACATCAATCCTGGACTTTCTCCTTGCTTATTTATACACAGGTACTCAGTCTTTGTTCTGCTGATCTTTAGTCCTCTAATCTCTAGCGTTTCTCTCCAATCTTCAAGATCTCTCTCCAACCTTTCCTTGTCCTCGTTTGCTAGCACGATATCATCAGCAAACATCATGCTCCATGGTGGTTCTTTCTTAAGATGTTCTGTGAGGCTGTCCATCAGTATCACAAACAGGAAAGGGCTCAATGCCGATCTTTGATGCAGTCCTACCTTTACCTCAAACTTGCTTGTTCCCGCTGCACATTTAACTGCAGTCTTACAGTCCCTGTACATGTCTTGAATTATGCTGATGTAATTTTCTGCCACTCCCTTCACTCTCAGGCAATACCACAACTCCTTTTTCGGTACTCTGTCATATGCCTTCTCCAAATGAATAAATACGCAGTGCAATTCTTTCTGCCCTTCAATGTATTTTTCTGCTAAGGTCCTGAGTACAAATATCACATCTGTGGTACTTCTTCCAGTCATGAATCCAAATTGTTCTTTCCCTATAGTCACTTCCTTCCTAAGTCTCACTTCAGTCACTCTATCCCATAACTTCATTGTATGTTGCATCAATTTTATCCCTCTGTAGTTGTTGCAGCTTTGAGCATCACCTTTTTTCTTGTAAAGTGGTACCACTATGCTCTCTCCTTTCATCTGGCATTTTCCCAGTCTGTATTATGTTGTTGAAGAGTCTAGTCAGGAACTCTATGCCAGTATTGCCTAAGTATTTCCAGACTTCTGCTGGTGGTATACTGTCCGGTCCCACAGCTTTTCCATTTTTCATTCGTAAACATAGCATTGTGATTTTATAAAATCCAGTTTTTAGCGTCATACCTCAAAACATCAGAATGACATGGTCCCCAGTCTTAAATTCTGCTTTTCATGTGCATTTGACAGATTATCCAGGCACAGTTTTCAAGCATCTTCCTATACTTAATTGTGTGTTTGCCTTTGAAGTTTCACTCTGAACTCCCCTACTGAATTTGCAAAACTTTAAGCCTACATGGTCAGTCTTATTAATGCATCCAGAAATGACCAGTGTGATGCGGGACCTAATACAGCAAGAGGTATTATTTAATGTAATCTGACAGGGTGTGTCTGTGACCTTCATGTCCCCTACTTAACGCGCACCAGGCAATATGGCATACAGCTGTGCCCCAATAATATAAAGGCCTCCTGCTGGACATCAATTTGCGACCTTTCAGTTAAGCAAACATGCTCTGCATCCCCCACTCAATTAATTATCATCTAAGCTATAGGTGGTATAGGCCTGGATGTGTATCCTAAGCAGTATGGATTTAACGAAGCATGTACTAATGCATGCCTGTGCTGTCCTCATAGAGATCCTTGTCATTAACACCTGCTGAGAGCTAGCACACTGCTTGTGTGTGTGTGGGGGGGGTGCGTTTCTGTGTCCTTCTGGCTGGTTGACAGGCCACTGCAGCATGACCTTGTCTGTCAGTGTGCCTTAGCCCTGACTGGCAGACCATGCAGGCTTTGTCAAAGCACATAAGACAGCCCGTATAGTGCTCAGCACCAGCCAGACAGATGTCTGTGTTTGTGTGTGTGTTACTTTGGAGTGTTTTTCTCAGTGACAAGAGTAGTGGTCAGCGTCACTTCCGTCAGCTGGTGTCACTGGCTCTCTGTGAGAGGGCCTGGTGGGTAAGACACACACACACACACACACACACACACACACACACACACACACACACACACACACACACACACACACGCACACACACACGAGCTGGTGTCGCTGGCTCTCTGTGAGAGGGCCTGGGGGGTAAGACACACACACACACACAGCTGGTGTCGCTGGCTCTCTGTGAGAGGACCCGATGGGTAAGACACCACACACACACACACACACACACACACACACACACACACACACACACACCCACACACACTAACACAACTGCAATTCTCTAGACATCAAATCGAACCATAGCTTCTGCTTACTGGGACAAACTAATCTACCAGATTGCATCACCTCTTAGAGATTTACCTGTTGTCAGTGAGCAAGTTCTCTTGCCTCCATCTTTATATTCCATCTGAAAATGATATCCTGAACTGGTGTTATTGGTTTCACTTACGTTTTTTTCAGGGTGTTTAAACTGACATCTATGTATTTTTGGTCAAATAATTTAGAAGCACCTCAAAAACTAACCCCCCCCCCCTCATAATATTCCCTTGGAAGGGTTTCAATGGACAAGTTCTTATAGTAAGTTCATACTTTGTATTGTAACCACTCTGTTTCAAGCTAGCTGCCGGAGCAGTTGATGGGACTGGGCGTCTTTGTTTCACAGTAAAAAAAAAAGATACGGAAAACAGAATGGTGTTAACACTCACGCAACCAAAAAGAGCTCAAGCTTTCCATTTTCTATTTTTTGTCAGTAAAATCTTGAGTTTCTGGCCTTGATTTTGTTCGCTTGTAAAGAATATTCAAAAGACAGAAAGAGGGTAGTTATATAGGATTTCATTTCAGGCTTCTGGACAATATTCACTATATATGCTTGCCATGTGTATGTTTGGGGGGTATTATGAAGGTTGACAAGTTGACAACTGTGAGCTGAACTGAGCTGATGTTAATGATATTGGAGAAGGACGAGAATGGAGGAAGGATTAGAGGGTCTTTGGGCGATGGTCATGATACACACCAGCTATCTCAGATGCACACACATGAACACATAGATGGACATTCAGGGATCATTGCTTAAGGCAGACGATTAAGACCGCCATTGGACGGACACACACACACACACACACACACACACACACACACACACACACACACACACACACAATTGCTTGACCACTTGGCACTGTTCAGTCCTGTCATTGCTGAGGGCAGTGTGGTGACTCTCGCTCTCTCTCTCTCTCTCTCTCTCTCTCTCTCTCTCTCTCTCTCTCTCTCTCTCTCTCTCTCATGGTACTATGTATGTGCTTCCTTTCTGTTTGTCTTGTATTATCTCCCTTCATCAGCTCCTCATTTGACATTTGACTTAAGTTCAGTGAATTGTTATGGATTTTTTAAAAATTATTATTCTTAATGTATTCAAATCCGGGTTTAAAACATTATGTTGTCTCATTACCCCATTTCAGGGGACTTGCACCAGCCCATGTGGGGCTAAATAAAAGGCAATTAAAGGTATGCTTTGACAAGGTGTTTCAAACAATTTTGGACACATTGTAGATACTTTAGTTTTTGCATGTCTGTATGTTGTGTTCAAGGTGCTTGTTTAGAGAAAAAGTTCAATTTGAATGGCTTTGTAGGACTAGACTAGAACTTGAGTTATGCCAACCTCAGCAATATACAGGCCCAGTTCATTTTGCAGTGAATGGCAAGGGTAGTAGTTCTGTGCTTTAAATACCCAAATGAGTTATACACCATCCAAAATGAATGTACTCCCTAGTAATTATAAAACAATTTCTGACAATAAAGTTAGTTGATATTGTTAGATTTTGCATCTAAAATAATTATACTTAAAGTGCAATAATCTCCAATAGAGGCATTTCTCTGCTGATTTTCTTTTCAGAGTTACATAGAATAAGTGAGCAAGTTTGAGTTTAATGTCCTCAAGAGAGACTTAGATAGGACACGTAACTTTTAATGGACACATTTCCAAGATCCTTTGACTTTAAGTCAACTCTAGACCAGTGGGCACACATACTTGATTCAAAAGTCAAGGGACTTCACCACACATCTATTTCTGGGCATTATGCTTTGATGGCACAATGGATATATAACTTCAAATGAAGCCCATTGGATGAGTTCTTAATTTTCAGGGTTCGCAACAGCGGCTCATCCATTTCCATCTCTTCCTGTCCTCTGCATCTTCCTCTGTCCACGCCAGCTACCTTCATGTCCTCCCTCACCACATCCATAAACCACCTCTTGGGCCTTCCTCTTTTCCTCTTGCTTGGTAACTTCATCTTCAGCGTCCTTCTCCCAGTATACCCAGCATATTTCCTCCACACATGTCCAAACCACCTCAATCTCGCCTCTCTTGCTTTGTCTCCAAACCGTCCAACCTGGGCTGTCCCTCTAATATACTCGTTCCTAATCCTGTCCATCTTCGTAGCTCCCAACGAAAATCTTAGCATCTTCAACTCTGCCACCTCCAGCCCCGCCTCCTGTCTTTTGATCAGTGCCACTGTCCTCAAACCATACAACATAGCTGGTCTCACTACCATCTTGTAAACCTTCCATTTCACTCTTATTGGTACCCTTCTGTCGCAAATCACTCCTGACATTGTTCTCCACCCTTTCCATCCTGCCTGCACTCTCTTCTCCACCTCTCTTCCGTACTCCCCGTTACAGTTGACCCCAAGTATTAAAACTCATCTGCCTTCGCCACCTCTACTCCTTACATCCTCACCATTTCGCTGTCTCATTCACGCATATGTATTCCATCTTGCTCCTACTAAATTTAATTCCTCTTCTCTCCAGTGCATATCGCTACCTCTCCAGGCTGTCCTCATCCTGCTCCCTACTCTCACTACACGGATCACAATGTCATTTGTGAACATCATAGTCCACAGAGACTCCTGACTGATCTCTTCTGTCAACCTGTCCATCACCATTGCAAACAAGAAAGCCAAAGAGAGCTGATCCTTGATGTAACCCCACCTCCACCTTGAACCTATCCATCACTCCTACTGCACACCTCACCACTGTCACACTGCCCTCATACATAGTGTCCTGCACCACTTTTACATACTTGTCTGCCACTCCCGACTCCCTCATACAGTAATGCACCTCCTCTCTCGGCACCCTATCATATGCTTTCTCTAAATCCACAAAGACACAATGCAACTCCTTCTGACCGTCTCTATACATCTCCATCAACACTCGCAAAGCAAACATCACCCAACCATACTTCTGCTCACTAATCATCACCTCACCTCTTGACCTAGCTTCCACTACTCTTTCCCATAACTTCATGCTGTGGCTGATCAACTGTATTCCTCAGTAGCTATTACAGCTCTGCATATCACCCTTATTCTTGAAAATCAGTACCAGTACACTTCATCTCCTCTCCTCAGGCATCCTCTCACTTTCCAAGATTGTGTTAAACAGTGTTGTTAAAAACTCCACTGCCATCACTCTTAAACATCTCCATGCCTCCAATGTATGTCATCTGGACCAGCTGCCTTTCCACTCTTTATCCTCTTCATAGCTGCCCTCACTTCATCCTTGCTAATCCACCGCATGTCCTGATTCACTATTCCCATGTCATCCAACCCTCTCTCTTTCATTTTCTTCATTCATCAGCCCCTCAAAGTATTCCTTCTACCTTCTCAACACTTCTCCTCACTTGTCAGCACATTTCCATCTCTATCCTTAATCACTCTTAACTTGCTGCACATCCTTCCCAGCTTGGTGCTTCTGTCTAGCCAATCGGTACAATTTCTTTTCTTCTTCCTTGGTGTCTAATTTCTCATACAACTCACATACACATTTTCCTTTGCCTTCGCCACCTCTCTCTTCACCTTACACTGCATCTCCTTGTACTCCTGTCTGCTTTCTTCATCTCTCGACTATCCCACTTCTTCTTCATCAACCTCTTCCTCTGTGTAGTTCCCTATACTTCCTTATTCCACCACCAAGTCTTCTTGTCTTCCTTCCTCTATCCGGATGACATGTCTCCCTCACTATTTCTGCAGTGGTTGCTCTGCCATCTGGCAGCTCTTCACTACCACTCAGTGCATGTCTTATCTCATCCTTGAACTCCACACAACAGTCTTCCTTCTTCAACTTCCACCATTTGATCCTTGGCTCTGCCCTCACTCTCTTCCTCTTCTTGATCTCTAAAGTCGCCCTACAGACCACCATCCAATACTGCTTAGCTACATTCTCCCCTGTCACCACCTTGCAGTCTCCAATCTCTTTCAGATCGCACCTCCTGCATAAGATATTGTCCACCTGTATGCACCTTCCTCTACTTTTATACATCACCCTGTGTTCCTCCCTCTTCTTGAAATATGTTTTCACCACAGCCATTTCAATCCTTTTTGCAAAATCCATCACCATCTGTCCTTCCACATTCCTCTCCTTGACACAATATCTACTCATCACCTCTGTTCCCTTCACCAAAATGCTCATTAAAGTCTGCTCCAATTACCACTCTCTCCTCTTTTGGTACACTCTCCACCACTTCATCCACCGCACTTCAGTATTCTTCTTTTTCTTCCATATCACACCCAGCTTGGCGGGGCATATGCACTTTGATTTCCAGCTTTATACTCATCACTCTGTCCGTCACTCTCTTCATTTCCAACACACTTTTGACATGCTCTTCCTTCAGGATTACCCTTACCCCATTTCTCCTCCCATCCACACTACGGTAGAAGAGTTTGAACCTACCTCTGATCCTCCTGGCCTTACTCCCCTTCCACCTGGTCTCTTGCACACACGGTATATCTACCTTCCTTCACTCCATCATATCAGCTAGCTCTCTCCCTTTACCAGTCATAGTGCCCACATTCAAAGTTCTGACTCTCACCTCCAAAATCCTACCCTTCCTCCTCTCCCACTGCTTCTGGATATGCCTTCCCCCTCTCCTTCTTCCAACAGTAGCATAGTTTCCACTGGCACCCTGCTGGCCAACAGTACTGGTGGTGGTTGTTGGTAACCTGAGCCTTGACCAATCCGGTGTGGAAATCTGATTTATGGTCCGCATATTTGATTTTGCAAAGGTTTTACGCTGGATACCCTTCCTGAAGCAACCCTCCCCATTTATCCGGGCTTGGGGCCGGCACTAAGAATGCTCTGGCTTGTGCATCCCTAATGGTATGAGTTCTTGTATACCACAAATTGTATTCCATCTTTTGATGCACCATGTCTGAGCGTGACTCAGCACTCAAACCAGCTTTGCATCTTGTTGGTTTTTGTTGCAATATATCCTTTTGCTCTGAGGGTTTCTAAGAAGCTAAACATTTGGCTGTGTCTTCAACTGAAATTATTGGCCCGCCAGCAGCAAATGTTTTATATACACAGATTTGTTCTTAAAGTGTGCATGAGAATTATTCAAAAAGCCTTGTGGCGTTCACCACAGTTTCCTGTTATGTTGGTACCAGTGGTGGCTGGTGCTAACAATTTATTTTTGGGGGGGGGGGCGTGCAGTTTACCTTGGCAATTTACCATGGTGCTGCGCCAAAGTAAATTGTGCCCCCCCCAAAAAATTGTTAGCACCAGCTGGCACTGGTTGGTACAATCAATATTTAAGAGTGCTGCAGACCTGACGCATTAGTCTGTTAACTGCATCTTTGGAAGAGGGAAAATCCTGAATGATTTGCCTAATTCATGGACTGGAGGGTTTTATATTGGACAACTACTAAATGATAATAAAATACAATTACACATACATGAATTTGGATATGATAGGTGTGTGTGTGTGTATATATATATATATATAGTATATATATATATGCTAGGAGTGGGACGATTCACAAATCTCACGGTTCGATACGTCTCATGATTCAGGGCTCACGATTTCGATTTCATATGATACAGTGGATGCCTTGGTAAGCAAAAGACAAAACATCATTGCCGTTCTCTACTTTTCATTTATCTTAAGAATTAGGCCCAACATTTTGGCATTATCAAGGCATGTATTCAAACGTAATGCAAGTGCAAAAGTTCTAAAAATAATTGTGTGCCATCTTTTCTTGTTTTGTCACAATTGCTTTAATAAAACCATTAAAACATAATTCAGTTGTTAATTTAGAAGTGAACATAACATAACCGAAGCAATATAATGAGCCGTAGCTGCAGCTAGAAAAGCGCTATATAAATGCAATCCATCCATCCACAGTCAAATAACTCTCCGTGGCTTTCAAGGTCCATGAGTCGGTGGTCAAAGCCAAGTGGTGCGCTTCACTTAACTCATTCAGAATTCGATGCCATGTTTCATCATACAGGTAGGGAATGATTTTGCATGTGACGTGGCGCCTTGATGGTAAAGTGTAGTGGGGCGCCAATATTTTAATCATGTGTTTAAATCCAGTATCTTCCACTATTGCAAGTGTCCTTGGCTATGAACTGTCTTAATGCGTAAGTGAATGATTTTGCTCTGTCTGAATCCAGCGGGCAGCGGCTGTTTCAAAGCAACAGGAATAAGTTGCTGCGTCGTTTTTTTGCTGCCTAAGCCCGACGTTAATGACACCGAAGGATGATGCCGGCGTAACTGGGCAAACATGTTCGTCGTGCTCCCACCTGTTGAAAATGCCTGCACACTGTCTCCCTTCTATCCACTTGTTTTTTCCTGTCTTTATCCAATGTAAAACTAAATCCATAATGCCCCCAAACAGCTGACCTGCAAGACGGTGGTGCATCCTCAAGTTGTAGCTTAAGGTTTTCACCTCCGTTTGCCATTTTTCGCTTTATGCGGAGCATCTATTTAGCTAGGGCAACACTTAAACATGCATCCATCAATTGTGCCAACAGTCAGAAGCTTCCGCACCCACAAACGAATTTGTTGGAGTGGCCTGTCTAGTAGGCTAGCTATATTTATTGTATGTCCCTGAGATGGTACAATGATTCGGGAAGACTTAAAATTCCTATTTGTATTTGTGGTGTTTTATTTTTGCATTTTCACCAAGGCCACTACAAAATAGACTATGTAATATCACCAAAGCATGAAGTATGTTCACCCAATTAATAACACATGATCTTGTGAAATGGGGAGCGTGTCGAATTGTGAAGACCATATCGAACGATTCAGAATTCGATCCAGTATTGTCCCACCCCTAATATATACAGCACATAATACTCAAATTAGCTGTCCTTTTATGGTCTGTTTGAGGCTGCTAGCATGTGTGTACAAGTTTTTTTGAAACTGACATTGAATTCTCTAGCACTCTTCGCACAAGAACAAATTTAAGCAAAATATAAGAGAAAGTTAGGCTTTCATTAGGCCCTGTGTCTCCTGAAGCTGGAGAAGACCAGCAGCAGGAGTTACAATTCTCTCCTTGACAGGTCACTTTTGCCTTAGTCATTTATGAGCAACACAATCAGTTAAAGCAAGGTACGCGTACACACTCAAAACATACGTACACACAAACACACTCTAACACACACACACACACACACACACACACCGTGTCCTTGACTGAGACCTTGTACTTCCTCCTAGTGGGATGAGATCATTATTACTGGCTAGCTGAGATAGACCTGGAGGACAATGGAGGAAGGTGTGTTTGTGCGTGTGTGTGCATGTGCACACACGCTTATATGCTTGCGTCTTTGATTGCGTGTTAGCACACAAGTTGAAGCGTGTACCCCCGGATTGGTCCAACAATGCGGGCATGCTCCCAGGGTCAGACTTGGTTAGCAATGAACATCCTTTGGAAGGGCTGATGATGACAGAGTAGATCCAGGAGCTAAGTGAGAACTTACTGATGGTTGGAGGGGACATAGGGATGGATTGAAGGATGAATAGTTGGATGGATGGATGGATGAATGGACAGATGAGATAAGAGGCATAGCAATGCCTCAGCCTGTTTGTGATCTGTGTTGTAATTTCAGAAGAAGTAGATGAAACTACAAGCTCATGGGAAGGTTATCTCTTTTCAGATCAGAGATCAGTTAGTTGAGCTTAATGATTCCTGTAGGGGCGTAATTTTATCACAGCACAGCTGAATGGGATTTGGATTTGAATTTACAGAATTTGGACACAGGCAAGATCACTGAAGGCAATAAAACAACATGCAACACAAATATCAGAACTACTGAAGTTGATACAGATAAAAACACTACATCTCCAGACTTAAAGGTTAACATGGATGTGCAGTGGCTCATGTCTAGCTCTTCCGAATATGGATGAGCAAAGATATACAGTAGCTTGGGATGAACAAGTATGTAGTATCACTATTCAGATCCAAAAAAAAGTTTCTAAATATGAAATGTTTATATGAAAATAAATTAATCATTACTCAACTTAACATTCTTGACAATCAGTGGATAGAAGTAAATCCAATTTCTTTAGAAGTAGAGAGTAGAATTACTCACCTTCCCACTTTTTCTCATTCATTTATTAAATCGGAAATAATGACACTACGCAGGCCGAAACAGTTTTCTGAGGAGGGAAAAAAGTGTACTGGAGTGATGGATGTTAAGATAAGGGAAGGAGGAATGATGTGTCTGTTGTATAAGCTCAAGCTAAAATGGATGGATGGATAAATGCCTGTAACCCGCTGAAAGCTCATTTTGACCACTGCCTTAATTACAGAACAGGAAGGTTATACGTCTGACTCAGGGACGGATTGACAGATGAGCGGGGCGAGTGCTTGACAGAGACATAGATGGAGAGAGGGAGAAAAAGGCACACTCAAGGCTGTCCTTCACTCAAGTCCTCGGTGTCTTCATTACAGAGAAAATGAACAGGAAGGCTGTAGCTATTATGTCTTACTCACTGACATGGACGAGGGCGAGGAAGGAGAGGAGGCGATGAACGGAGGGCTGGTCGTGCCTACAGCTGTCTTCATATACAGTGTCTTAATTACAGAGCATCTGATGTAGATTTGCGGTTGTAGGTTGCACAGGGTGAGTGATTCATTGAAAGATGGAGGGAAGGTGGATGGGCTGAAGGAAGGACTGACATGACATAAACTAGCTTAAAGTGGACAGGCACTCATTGGCATCTGAGGAATAGGGATTGGCTCTGTCCCTGTCTGTCCCCTCCTTTATGTCAGTGTCCTGTATCCTCTCCGTTTTTTTGTACATGGTGTTGTTCTTTCATATCCTTATTTTTATATTTTTGTTCTCCTCAAGAGTGACATGGCAGATATATTATCATTACATCATCTTCTGTAGTAAGAGTAGAGAGAAATGAAGGGATAAGATTGGGGGAAATGCACAATGTACACTAAAATGTTGTGTATGGATATTGGGTTAATAAAAGGCTTTTCAACTGGTGGGTAATGACCAGAGTTCAGGGCTTCCAGGGCATATGGTTTGGCTATTCCACCCATCCATCCAAGCTGCTTATCCTGCTTTCAGGGTTGCGGGGATGCTGGAGCCTGTCCCAGCAGTCATTGGGCTGTAGGCGGGGAGACACCCTGGACAGGCCACCAGGCCACTATAATATATAGTATAGTCTATTTTAAATAGTAAAAAAAAAAAAAAAAAACCCACTGCCCAGTATACCATACTGAATCCCAAAGGAGCAGGTCAAAATGAGCTTAACTTTGGCTGGCTGTTTTTCTTTATTTCTTTTTGAATTTTCAATATTTAATACAAATGACCTATAGGAAGGTGTATATGTGCATTGACTGGAATTAAGTTGAGATGACTTCGACTTAAACAGCACATAAGCTATAATGCTTTAACATAACCCTGGCTTCTCTGCTGCAGCAGATGGTCCAGTTCATGCTCGATGCCTTTGTGTGTATCTGATGTGAATTTGTGTGTGCCTTTGTGTGCATGGTGTGTATGTGGGTGTGGATGCGTGCGTGTTGGATGTAGGGGGTTGAGGGGTGGGGGATAGGACCTAGGGCATTGGCAGGTGGTGGACAGTGTACATGCCACCCTCATCCCCATCACCTCCATCTCCCTCCCACCATGCCCCATTGGTGGGCAGACTGTCCCTCCTTCTCCATATCTGTCCTCCAATCCAGGCATCACTCTGTCGGGCCTCCCCTGCCACCCCCCCCACCCCCCGGGGGTTACTCCGTTCCTTGGATGGCCCTTCATGTAATGAACATGGATGGTGAATGTGTGTGCATGGTATCGCGAGAATTGATTGTACGTGTGTCCAATGCGTGTGTGTGTGTGTGTGCGTGCTTTAGACAAGAATGGGCCTGCCTCATCCTGCCACCAGATTGACATGAGTGTCTGTGAGGCTTTGCTCTTTTCAGACGTGCTTTGCTCTGGCATCTGGAGTTTGTGTTTGTGCGTGTGTGCGTGTGCGTGTGCGTGCCTGTGTGTGCCTGCCTCCTAGCATATTGCTAGAGACTGACGGCCCCTGACACCTGCCATTTGGACGCTTTTCTCTGTGAAAAATGTCATCGTCCTCAGACACGACGTGTGCGTGTCTGTATGTGTGTGTCTGCATGTATATGTGTTTGTGTCATATATGTGTGTCTATGTGTGTGACAGTTCCTCCCTGAATTTTCCTCCCTGAGGTTAAGCTTTGCAGCTGACTGAACAATGAACCCAGGCCGTTTGAGCTGCCGGGATAGAGTGGCTTGTGTCCCAGTGTGTGTGTATTTGTATGTGTGTCTGTTTTTGTTTGTGTAATTGCTGGAATTTTCAATAAACATATCTTGCAGCTGTTTCAGCCAATAATGTAGTCTGCTCATAACAGTTAAGTGTATTCTAATCCAAACAAGTTTGACACATTGGGTGTGCGGGTAATTGAATGTTTCATTCTTATTGTACTAAATGAGGGTGTACATGCTATAATACCATATGTTCCTACTGCAAACATGAGGCGACGCAGTCCGAAGGGCCTACTTACAGCCCAGTTGTCCAGCCATTCAGAGTTTTGCGATTCAGCAGCTCTGGTGCACTGTAATAGGTGCACAGAGCAACGTGCTGACATGATTTGGATGTTTGATTCCTGCTTATTAGCCCACTCATGGTGACGTGAGATGCTCTGAATTTGAGTCTTCAGCATGTAGTCAATGTCATGTTTTGCTACTTAACAGATAAATGTCCCATATTGGTATTTAATATGAAACAAAAAGAAATGTCTTTAGTTTGTGTATAGTTCATTGTTGCTATTCATGAAAAGGTAAAACTGTTGCTTTGGAAAAGTTTATCTAATTCACCAGTGTAGTTCAAGTTCAATTTTATTGTCATATGTATTTAGAATACAAGGAAATTCTTGTGCTCTGGCTCTCTGCCTTAACACAAGGGACACAAGGACAAAGAACACAATGACACACAATCCCCAAAAAAAGACTATGTACAAAATGAATTATATATACAATATACAGTATATACACACATTATATACACAATCCACATTACGGGATATATATATATGGGTGCTTTCACTTGAAGAGAAATCTTGCATCAGGTTTTTATTTATTTAAAGCAAATTTTGTTTGCATGCGATTGCAGTGATTGTGCTGGAAAGTGGGGATAGTGAAATTATTACTCTGACATCACAACAGCATAGTTTCCAGATGTCAATTAAAGTTGAATATGGTTGGACTTATGGTGAAATCGCTTTCGACTGAGTGAGCTCCAAGTGCACAAGACATTTGCTGTAATTCTCCAGAAACATAAAGAATCTCTTTAACTTGCCAAATTATATGAAAGTTATGTTTAATAGATTTAAAAAAATAAGTAGAAAATTCACCTTAACACATTTACATGTTTTCCCTATTTGCTTAGCTTGCTGATGCATTTTACCTGAACCAGAGCAAACACTCACTGTGTATCGCCATATTTGGTGCTGAGCTCCAGACTGACTTTTTACATTGGTTGCACTTGTGCACCATTTTCATTTATGTGCACCAGCACATAATTTAGGTGCACCCAAAAAATTTTGCTGTGGCTTTTTGTGCCTCAATAATGCATTTTAAGCGTCATCTTTTTCATCTGTTCCCATTGGTAATTTCTTAACACATCATGTAAATGATTGTAAACTGGAATAAAGATGCAGATACATTTTTTCTTTATTTGAATCACAGAACACTTAACAAGAAATTGTGATAACCTCAGTTGTTTGAAAAATAAACTTAAAAAGTGCTGGTTTAAAGTGCTTGACAAGCTCAAATAAATAAATCAGACTCGAATAAGTCAATCCAGTGACTATAACTTTTCCACTTATGATGTCGGAGCTCGGCTGGGCTTTTCAGGGCTGGGGCAGGTGTAACGGGCACCGCAGCAGTTTTATTGATGAAAAAAAATCATTAGTTTTCTTCGATTTTAATTACCGGTATGTTTTAAGGTTGTGATGTCGCTCAAAGAGGAGTACAGGGCACAGTCTCACACATACACACACGCCTTATTTTACCAACCCGCATTCTGTGAAGACCTGCCCTACTCTGCCTCTGATTGGCTAGTACTCGTTGCCTTTGTTGGTTAGATTGGTTAGGTTTAGGCATGAGGAGCGAGTGAGATGGTTAGGGTAAGAAGATCAGGGTCAGAGAGAGTTAGAGGCAGAGTAGGACACAGTAAGATGTCTTTGCATAATGCAGGTGGAGGAAAAAAGAATCCCACACACATACACACAGACCTGCTAAAATTCAGGCGCACTGGATCGACCAATGAAAATGTAAAAATCGTACCTGACAGATTTTTGGTCGCAGAGGAAAAAGGATATATATAGGCTATATATATTGTGTGTGTGTGTATATACACTCACCGGCCACTTTATTAGGCACACCTGTCCAACTGCTCGTTAACGCAAATTTCTAATCAGCCAATCACATGGCAGCAACTCAATGCATTTAGGCATGTAGACATGGTCAAGACGATCTGCTGCAGTTCAAACCGAGCATCAGAATGGGGAAGAAAGGTGATTTAAGTGACTTTGAACGTGGCATGGTTGTTGGTGCCAGACGGGCTGGTCTGAGTATTTCAGAAACTGCTGATCTACTGGGATTTTCACGCACAACCATCTCTAGGGTTTACAGAGAATGGTCCAAAAAAGAGAAAATATCCAGTGAGCGGCAGTTCTGTGGGTGAAAATGCCTTGTTGATGCCAGAGGTCAGAGGAGAATGGCCAGACTGGTTCGAGCTGACAGAAAGGCAACAGTAACTCAAATAACCACTCATTACAACCGAGGTATGCAGAAGAGCATCTCTGAACGCACAACACGTCGAACCTTGAGGCAGATGGGCTACAGCAGCAGAAGACCACACCGGGTGTCACTCCTGTCAGCTAACAACAGGAAACTGAGGCTACAATTCGCACAGGCTCACCAAAATTGGACAATAGAAGATTGGAAAAACGTTGCCTGGTCTGATGAGTCTCGATTTCTGCTGCGACATTCGGATGGTAGGGTCAGAATTTGGCGTCAACAACATGAAAGCATGGATCCATCCTGCCTTGTGTCAACGGTTCAGGCTGGTGGTGGTGGTGTAATGGTGTGGGGGATATTTTTTTGGCACACTTTGGGCCCCTTAGTACCAATTGAGCATCGTGTCAACGCCACAGCCTACCTGAGTATTGTGGCTGACCATGTCCATCCCTTTATGACCACAGTGTTCCCATCTTCTGATGGCTACTTCCAGCAGGATAACGCGCCATGTCATAAAGCTCGAATCATCTCAGACTTGTTTCTTGAACATGACAATGAGTTCACTGTACTCAAATGGCCTCCACAGTCACCAGATCTCAATCCAATAGAGCACCTTTGGGATGTGGTGGACCGGGAGATTCGTATCATGGATGTGCAGCCGACAAATCTGCAGCAACTGCGTGATGCTATCATGTCAATATGGACCAAACACTCTGAGGAATGTTTCCAGTACCTTTTTGAATCTATGCCACGAAGGATTAAGGCGGTTCTGAAGGCAAAAAGGGGTCCAACCCGGTACTAGCAAGGTATACCTAATAAAGTGGCCAGTGAGTGTATATATACTATATGTGTGTGTGTGTGTGTGTGTGTGTGTGTGCCAGTGAGTTGGAGAAAAGTCTCATCATAAACTCGACAGTAGGGGAGGTAGAGAAAAAAGACACAATAAGGGCAAAAACTGGTGGGATTTGATCCTTTGCCATTAGAGGCTTACATGTGACTTGAGAGGCAAAAATCTTAATCTTTTAGCTATTTTCAAATGCAAACAGAGCATTTGTTTGAAATGTTAAATCCACATAAGGTTGAATTACTTCAAAATGCCAAAGGTTAATAGCCTAAAAATGTAAGCTTTTCTCTGCGACCCTGTATTACTACTGTGACCTTGAATTAGATGAAGCAAGGATGGATGGATAATAGGGTTTGGTCAATTGACAATGCCATCATCCATTGCCGATGGTTGTAACATCTGATCGTAACAATGTGATTTTAACACCCACCCTGTCCACACCAACATTGGGGCGCACTCTGCCACACACACACACACTCACACTCAGACACGCCAATTTGCCAGCCCGGCTTAATTTGACTCAACACGGGAAGTCTCACCCAGCCCGGACACGGTTAGGTGTGAGGATTGACGGACTGATCGCTCTTTCTTGATTCTGTGGCTCATGATCCATGGCCATTCTTAGCTGGTGGAGCGATTTGTCTGGTTAATTCCGATAATGAACGAGACTCCGGCATGCTAACTAGTTAAGCAGCCCCATGGGGTTGGCGTCCAACTTTAGAGGGACAAATGGTGTTCAGTCACGCGAGATTGAGGAGTAACAGGTCTGTGATTCCCTTAGATGTCTGATGCTGCACGCGTGTCACACTGAGCGGATCACGTGTGTCTACCTTCCACCAAGAGGCGTGGGTAACCTGCTGAACCCCGCTCATGATGGCGATTGGGGATTGAAATTATTTCCCATGAACAAGGAAGTCCCAGTAAGCATGGGTCATAAGCTTGCGTTGATTCCCTTTGTACACACCGCCCATTGCTACTACCGATTGATAGTAAGGTCCTCAGATCGGCCCGAGAAGACGATCAAACTTGACTATCTAGAGGAAGTAGGGGTCTTAACAAGGTTTCCATAGGGTTTCCGACTCAAATTGGCAAAAAGTATAAATGGTAATTAATATCCAACACACATACATATAAAAAGCATAAAAGAAAGTATATAAAAAAGTAAAGTACCTTTATAGGAGTAGTCCCCCCCCCAACGATATTATCGTCCATCACAATGTTTCACTGTGGACATCATCATATGCCAATTCAGTAGATTTCACTCAACCCTGAATGAATGAATTTGATTAATTTGATTTTGATATACTTTATTAATCACTGTGGGGAAATTATGCTCTGCGTTTACCCCATGTTAAATTAAAAGTTCCTAGCTGTGAAGCTAGGAGCAGTGGGCAGCCGCCATGCAGTACCTCGGGACCAACTCCAGTTCGTCTTGCCATGCCTCGGTCAAGGGCACAGACAGGATTACTAACCCTAAAATGCAGGACTTTTAATGGTGGGAGAAACCGGAGCACCCGGAGAAAAACCCACCACAGACATGAGGAGACCATGCAATCTCTATACAAAGGATGACCTGGGTTGACCCCCAAGGTTGGACAACTCCGGGGTTCAAACCTAGGACCTTCATTTCGGATACCATGTTTTTAACACGGAAGCAAAGATCCATTTAAAATTAGTAATTTTTTTAACCCCCCCCCCCTTTTCTGGCCAATTACCCCACTCTTCCGAGCCATCCCGATCTCTGCTCCACCCCCTCTGCCGATCCGGGGAGGGTTGCAGACTACCCACATGCCTCTTCCAATACATGTGGAGTCACCAGCCACTTCTTTTCACCTGACAGTGAGGAGTTTCACTAGACATAGCACATGAGAGATTACTATTCCCCCAGCCCCCCCCCCCCCCGAACAGATGCCCCGACCGACCAGAGGAGGTATTAGTGCAGCGATCAGGACACATACCCACATCCGGCTTCCCACTCGCAGACGCAGCCAATTGTCTGTAGGGGTGCCCAACCAAGCCGGAGGTAATATAGTGATTCAAACCGCCGATCCCCATGTTGGTAGTCAACGGAATAGACCGCCACACCACCCGGATGCCAAAGTTACTAATTCCTGTGGAATTTTGTACCACAGAGCAGTGTGATGTTACCCTCAGCCTTGACAGTTCAGGACAGGCTCAAGAGCCTCTCCTTCTGTTAGGTACCTCTTCTTTCTCTTTCTCTTTCTCTCTCTATTGCCCCCTCACTTCTTATACTTTTTTGTCCTCTGTATCTGGTTACTGAGGTCATGATATCACCCTTGTTCTTGTGGCAGATCTGATTATCTGTTTTAATTGTGTGTGTGTGTGTGTGTGTGTGTGTACCTCTATCTGTTGGGACTATAATTAATTATCAAAGTATGTATCCATCTCTTCCAATGTCAGTATTTTTTAGGGGCAGCGGGGGCCAATGCGGCTGGATTTTTCCAGCCCAGGGGTGTGTCTAAAAGAGGCAGGGAGACAGATAGGGAAGCCTGCTTGTGACTTTGCCCAAGGATGAAACAGAGCTTAAGGCAGGGATTCTGTGTGTGTGTGTGTGTGTGTGTGTGTGTGTGTGTGTGTGTGTGTGTGTCGCGCTCACTTAGGCCAGAGAGCACGGGCACAGACAACCTTCTGCTGGCTGCCAGGGTGATGCCCTCGCCATTGCGACAGCTCGGACACCATAGTGATGAGGGCTCTGAGCTGTATCCATGACAGTGCTGTTACCCAGCTGCCCCAGCGGCAGCCTTAATTAATTCAGACATGATAGGGGACAGTGGCTTCTCACTCTACTCGCATTCGTCTTTGACTGTCTGGTTCTCTAGTTCATCTCTCTCTCTCATTCTCGTT
Source organism: Lampris incognitus (assembly GCF_029633865.1). Lineage (NCBI taxonomy): Eukaryota > Metazoa > Chordata > Actinopteri > Lampriformes > Lampridae > Lampris > Lampris incognitus. The sequence continues at coordinate 15,694,125 of NC_079223.1, forward strand.
CTCCTTTCTGCCCACTTTTCCCTCCACCCTCCTTCTCTGTTGCACTTTTATTTTTTGCCTCTCTGGCTCTCTCTCAAGCAATGCTCTGATTGCCGACTAAGGCGCTGCCACGCTCTCAGTCGGCCAGCAACATTCCACAGCCTCGCCCGCTAATGAGGGCAGAGAGTAGGGTTAGGTGTATTCATTGAGTGCTTTGCTAGTTATTTGCCTAACTAAAGACCCCGTACTTCTGTGGGCATCTGAGTTGTAGAAAGGAAATGGGACATCTGCCCATTTAGGACGCACCATTGCTTGGCATTCACAGCTGTGTGTGTGTGTGTGTGTGTGTGCGTGCGTGTGTGTGTGCGTGCGTGCGTGCGCACGCGCACACATAGGCGTATGTCGGGTTAATGACCAGCTCTGCTTTGACCTCCCTGAAGGTCATGTGCCAGCGCTCGTTAGTAGCGTCACCATGGTGATATGTCAGCTGTCAGTACAACGGGTGGGCGGCTGACAAAGAGAAGACGATGGCAGGAGGGAGGGGTGGATAGACGGATGAATGGGGTGGACTGGAGAGAGAGGATGAGTTCATTTAAATCTGATTCTCATCAGAAGGCCTCTGCCACACATAATTAAGAAGATACAATTGGCAAGGTTAGCAGTTGTTTGTGTGAGCATGCACGTGTGTGTGTGTGTGTGTGTGTGTGTGTGTGTGTGTGTGTGTGTGTGTGTGTGTGTGTGTGTGTGTGTGCGCGCGCGCACGTGGGTGGATGCGTAGGGATAAATTCATGACACAGGCAAGGATTCGAATAATGGACAATGAATGCGATTGTCACCAAGATTAAGTTGTACCAACTGTGTATATGTGTGTTAAATCAAGCAGGCATTGACCCTTCACTATATCTGTCAGCCCTGAGGGAAATGATTCTGCCCTCCATGCAGCCATCCACCCCCCCACCTCCATAAGAAAACAAGAAGACAATATAATAGCTTTAAATGCCAGGACCACTTTTATATGGTCACCACTAACATGGGTATCGATTGCTTTGTTGTACCACATTTCTGACTGTGGTGATGGATAACAAGCGGCCTACTTTACACTGACTATGTTAACATAGCAAATGGCATCAATTACCACCAGTGGTGCCATGTTGAATTATTCCACGTTCATTGTCGAGATGCTTAAGCTAACATTGTGCAATGTGGCTAATGACCTTTTCAACTCTTCAGTTGAATCTGGTGCAAGAAATCCTTTTCGTTTGCTGTCCTCCAAATACAGATAAGGTCATAGTTTAATTTACTGAATGTAAACTAAGGAAAAAAAACCAAAGCAACACACGCAATATAGCATTTTTCTTTTTTCTCTCATTTCCATATTGTGCCTGTGTGTTAGATAATTTGAAATGGTGTCAAACCGAATCAAATATATTTCCATCCAAATAAATGGACTGATTTTACTGGGTGATTACAGTCACCTGCGTGAGCTCACATTTGATGTTGCAGTACACCCAACAGGCCTCTAGATAGCACTAGTGACACATGAATCAGCAGGGCAATACTAAGCATGTTGTCTTATTGAATACTTAGCAATACTCACAGGTAGCCTTGCTTGTTAGATTGTTAAATGTTTGCCCTTCTGTGGTCTTTTGTGTCACTGGGAAATGGCAGAAATGCAATTTTAGTAGAAAAAAATTGATTGTAGCTGACATCTTCCATTAACCACCGAACTGGAAACACAGGCTTTAAAATCTGATAGTGTTTAATTGCCCTAATTTATAGCAACAATGCTTCTTTGCCTGAGCTGAAACAAGTATACAATTTGCTTTGTACTATTTGTTACAAGACAGAAATGCACGAAAAACTTACTGTGCACTTATATTGGTTTTCCTTTGCCTGCATTACAATTTCACTAGACTTAAGCTAGGGTCAATCAACAAGACAAGACAAGAATGACAGTCACCAAGGCAGAGTCTGAATAAAAGCCCAGTAATAATGATCACTGTTAAACTAGCTTTAACAATCGCTGCACAATCTCAGTCTGTTATGTGCAGTTTAAAGACTGTAATTCAGTTGAGTACAGGTGAAAAGAACTTAACTATTAATGACTTAGTGTGAGCCATGGGCTGTTTCGCCCTCTGCTTCAGTCTCGTATCGTAATTGGTCTTCAAAATAGCTGAGTCAGTGAAACCTTAATTTACCATTTCACTCAGCTAACCTCAGACATTGGTCAAATGTAGCTTCATAAAAAGACAACTTTTAATGATCTGAATAGGCTAGCAATTTACTTAGTAGCTGACAGTTACTGTTTGCTTTTTTTTTCACTTAAAATTGCTAGTTATATGTAAGAGGTATTTTATCTTGACCCATCTCTGAATGTAATTGATTTCCCTTAATTATGTCACTTACAATGCTTAAGATCTGGCTGCCAAGGGTCAGTGGAAGTCAGATTAAAGAATCTGTTTGAAAAGCTGTCATTGACAATTGACAGTGTTTAAAGTCTGAAGCAGTGCTGCTTTAGCCCCACAGCCCTGATCAGACTTTCTGTCAAACATTTAAGAAATATTTGTTAACTGTGGTTATTCTGTCTTTCTCGGAATGCCCCCCCCCCTTGTCTCCCCTTCTCTTTATCTCTTCCTGTCCCTCTACACTTTCTAATCTTTCTTACTCACTCCCTTTGTCCTTCACATCCTTTTCACTCCCTTTCTGTCTCTCTCTATCTCGCTCAATACTCTTTTCCATTTTCACACTCACCTTTACTTCCCTCCCTCTCTTTCTCTGCAGTATAACCAATGAGGCGGGATCGTCCATCTACAGTGTAAGTCCAGAGGCAGGAAAGGAGATGCCCAACCTGGACCCCAACCTGAGGAGTGCAGGTTTGACAAATATCCCGCAGACAGCAAATATTGGCTGCTGAGATGACGGTTCAGAGAGACACACGGAGAGAAAGCGATATACAAACCAGCGTTGATTTTATCGGCAAAAACCCTGAATATCGAAATATTTTTCTCTGTGACAACAAATAGCTGATAACTAAATGAAATTACACTGCTTTGGTTCTCGCTAGTATTCAGGAAAAATGATATTCAGTCAGATTGGATGAAACTCAAGTTTTTAATCGTCATAAAGCCAGCGTGTTCATTTCATCATTGAAAACAACTGTGGGAAATTTCAGTCAACTTTTGTTTGCAAGGGTCATTTTCAATGTGGTTATCATGCCGTTTTCATCAAATCATTTGATGTTGCTGTTGTTAATGAAATGAACACTGATTCAGAGTTGGAGTTAAATTACAGAATAAGAACACAAGGAAGAGTAGATGATGCAGCAAGACAAACAGGCCAAGACATGGAGAAAGAGATGAGAGGAGAGGGGTCGAGACATGAGGACAATGGAGTGGAGAGGGCAGCAGGCGAAAGCAAAAAAGATGAGGAGGGCAAGGAAGTGGAGAAAGTTAAAAAAGAAAAGAAGCAGTCAGGAGAGTTGACAAATAAATGGCAAGCAGACAAGACCTCAGTGTTGAGTGTTGAGCCACATGATTGAAAATGGCAGCCTCCAGGGTTGACGATCATGCCTCAGCTGGCAAAGGCAGGGGATGGGAAGGCACAAATTCTGTTACACTGTGAGATAGCCAATGATAGTGATGAGTTCAAACCATGATGTTGGAGTAATTCTACACCACGTCCGATGCCACAATATGTGGTGGTAGGACTGATGTGAAAAGATATAAATTGTGCTGATGAAAATGGTTTTAATTGACCAAATTATGAGACTCTGTCAGGCAATGAATTCAGAGACAGTGTTTAAGAAAACAAGTTTTCCATCAGCTACAACTGTTCATCAGCCACTTTGTCTTCCTTGTATTGTTCTCATTCAGTTGCCTTTCATTGTTTGAAGTGAAAATCTTTGGGCTTCTTAACTTAATCCCCGGTTCTTTGATAATGGAGTGAGGTGTTTCACTATGGGAATCGCCTCGGCTTGACCCAACTATGGATACTCCAATGACACCACGTCTGTCAGCGACAGGTGGGTCAAACTGTGCTTGGGGCATGCCCCCTCATATTACCACTGTCAATCAACCCCTCAGATCATTCTAGACTGGTTTGTTGCCGTGTCTATGCAAGTGGGGAAGTGATGGTGAAACACCTCACTCTGTTATCAAAGAACCGGGGATTACTTTAAGTAACACAAAGTTCTTTTTCTAACGTCATTCTGTGTTTCACTATAGGAGATATAGACCACTCCCGGATTGCATTACTCACCTGAAGCCATAAGTAATGTTGAGCCGGGTAATGTTTATCACACGGACCCTGGCACATTTGCCTCTAGTACTGCTTGTGCCAAGGATGGCCCCGAGACAGCCAGCCTGTAAAACCTTCCGAAAGTATGAGCCATGGCCCAGCTCGCTGCAGCACAAATGTACTGCTAGAAACTCCCTTTAAGAGGCCACACCCCTCCTTCAATGAGCCCTCAAACCCTGAGGGGGTTGCAAACCCTTACAGCTATAGGCCAGTGATATAGCCTCCACAATCCGGTGAGACAGCCTTTGGTGGGACAATAGCTTGCATTTATGGGGAGTGGCCCATGACACAAACAGCTGATCCTCTTTCCTGAGCCATGCTGTTCTACTCACATACATATGCAGAGCCCGCACCGGGCACAATGTGTTAAGGCTCTGCTCCTCCACTGAAGAGAATGGAGGTGGGTGAAAAGCCAAAAGCTCTACTGTGGGACTTTGTAGGCTGACTTCTCCACCTTAGGCACAAAGGCTGGATCAGGCCACAGGCAGACCTTGGCAAGCCCTGGGGCAAACTGCAGACTGGAAGGGCGGATGGACAAAGCCTGTAAGTCATTCAACTGCTTTGCTGTGGTTAAAGCTGAGAGCAGTACTGTTTTCAGTGAAATAAACTTTATCCCTACCACCTCTATAGGCTCAAATGGGTGAAGAGAGAAGGCATCCGATATTACCGACACGTCCCACAGAGGAACTAGGGGCCTGGAAACTGGGAGCTTGCGGCATGCACCCTCATGAAACAACAAGCTAATGGATTCTGCCTCATGGGCCTGTCCCCGAAGACCATATGACAAGCTGAGGTGGCAGCTAAGTACACTGTAATTGTAGAAAAAGCCTTCCCCTTATCTGTTAATTCCTGCAGGAATTAACAGGTGATAGGTGATAAGGAATGGTATTCCTCAAGTCGCACCACTCAAAAACCCGCCATTTACCACTATAAAGAGAGCAAGTGGAGGAGGCCCTTGCACTCTGAATGGTGTCAATGACCTGCGCTGCCAGGTCTGCAGCGTTCAGATTCCACTTCTCGGGTGGTATATTTCGCCATGCACCTAGGACAGAAGATCTCTGCATATGGGGAAAGGCTATGGCTTGCCTACTAGAAGCTGTATTATTTCCGCTACCTTATGCTTGGATGACCACTTTGGTGCTATCAGGATTAGCAACAATCCCGGCTCTCTCACCCTGGCTAGGGTGGGGAAAATCAGGCTGAGAGGGGGGAATTCATAGCAGTGCATGTTTGACCATGGGTGGGCCAAAGCATCCACACTAGAAGTGCATTTACGTCCAACAGGGGGAAAAACAGTGGACACTGAGCCTTTTCCTGCAAAGCGAAGAGCTCTACGGCTGCCTGGCTGTATTTCTGCCAAATTTGCTCCAGCTCCTGTGGGTGGAAAGTCCACACTCCATACAGGGGGTTGCCCTTGGGACAGAATATCTGTGACCCTGTTCAAAATGCCCAGAAAATGTGTCACTTGAAGGGACATGAGCCCGGTGCTGCTCCACATGATTATCTTCTGAGCTAGTTTGTGCAACTGCAGCGATTGAGTGTCACCCTGAGAGTTGATGTAGAAATGCAGAAAATACTTTTGTCCAAATGACACTGCCAAAAGCTCCAAGACGTTTATGTGAGCCTGAGCCAACCTCGGGTCCATGGTGCCATTCACTGCTCTGCCCAACATGGTCGTCCCCCCACCCTCACAGGGACGCATCTTTTGTCATTACGCTGGATGACACCGCCCGCAGTAGGATGCCTGATGCAGTAGCCGCGGTGTCCCTCCAAGGGTAGAGAGCCACCACGTTCGCTGGTGTTATTTTCACCTTGTGGCTGAGGTGACAGCGTGGGCACAGGCACAGTGTTGCAACCCAGTGTTGAAAATCCCCCATCAAGCTGACATCTTCCAGACGTAGAACAGATATTACTGAAGCCATGAGGCTGAGCAGGTGTAGTCTGAACGATACTAACTTCCTCAGTCAGAAGAGAGAGCTCATCATCGGCAGTCACTTGGGGTTCAGTGTGATTGTCCTCCCTCTGGGTCTTCAGGTGGGCGTAGAGGCCAAGCCTGGAGCTGCGTAATGGGAGGATGCCTGCGTGTGACAGCTTTTTACGTGGAGTGGCTGATGCGCCTGCAGCCACTACACAGTCCTTGACAGGGGGTGGTCAGAGTCCAATGGCATGGAGAACCAAGACAATTCAGGACCGCCCTCTGTTGCAGCCTTCATCCGCCTTCACAGCCGTTGTGACCTGGGGCCATCTTCCGCCAGTTCTGCTGTTGAGGTCTTTGTTGGATTGCGCTTCATCTGGAACCTCCCCCTTGACCTGTCTGCCTTGGGTGACGGTACCAGGAGCCAAGCTCTAGACGGCATAGCACTTGGTATCATTGGTACCAGCAAACTTCTCCACCACGGCAAGGTGGCGATCCAGGAGAAGAGAATGAGACACTAATCTCTGCTCCGTTAGCGTGACGCGATAAGAGATGGAGTTTATGTTGAGACCCAAATATTCTGTACGTTTCGCGGGTTCTATTTAGCTCTTTGCCCAGTTTATATTGAGCCCAAGATTCCCGAGATGATTTCTCACCTTAGTGGAATCCCTGACTACCTTTTCCCGCAAGTAGGAGCACATGAGATTTTCATCTATATACACGAATATTCTGATGCTGCTGTTCTTCAGTGGAGACAGAGCTGGCTCCACACATTGGCTGAACATCCTCGGGGCTAATGACAGCCCTTATGGGATGGCTTGGTATTTGTAAGCCATGCCCTGATAGGCAAACCTGAGAAACTTCCTGTGTTCAGGATAAATTGGGATGTGAAAATATGCGTTTGAGAGATCGACTGTTACAAACCAATCACCCGGACGAATCGAGTGACAGAGCACTTTGTGTGTCAACATCCTGAACGTCTATTTTCGTAGGTGTCTGTTTTATACACATATGTAGATCTAAAATGAGGTGAAGGGATGAGCTCCCTTCTTTAGAGTGAGAAAGTAACAGGAATAAAAACCTTGATTAGCTTCCTCACTTGGGACTGCTCTGATCACTTTTTTGTTTAACAGGGGTGCTATTTCGTCCTGTGTAGGACTTGTGCTGAATCCCTCCTGGCCACTGAAACTACCCCACCATTGAATCTGGGTGGTTTCATAGCAAACTGAAGTCTGTACCCCTGAGAAATAGTGGACAGAACCCACAGGTGAATGGCACATGCGCGCCACCATTCTGCCCGGGCAGTAAGCGGGCCCTTGTGGTCGTGTTCTGGTGCTGTCATCTCTGGGGCCTGGAGTGAGCGATCTTCCCATGGAGGAGCATGAGCTCCCCCTGTGGCGATTAGAGGGGCATAGCATTGTTTTACTTATATTTTTGTGTGTGGGAAAGCATTTCGTCCTAGGCCCTGAGCCTGGCTGCAAAAATGCAAACTTTTTTTTCTGAACAGAATGGAAGTGCTTGATGATACAGTGTAACCTGTTGCCCCTGATTTTCCTCCTCTTGAATGTGAGGGGCGAGAAACTGAGGGAGGACACCTGAAAAACTGGAAAACACCAGGGTCTCTGAACTACAAACTTTGGGGCTCCATTTGGGAGGGGAGAGTGAGAAGCTGGGAGTGTTAGGTTGCATTTCTCTTCTTCTCTTCCCCTTTGGAGGGTGCAGGTTTCTTGCCGCCACTGCTGCAAAGGAGTGCTTGCCCCATGGCTTTTGGTTTTCTGACTGAGGCTGCTAGTTAGTCTGTTGGCCAGCTGCCTGTCTCTGTGGTTTTGAACCCCCCTGTCTCCCCCCCACTGCCACAGCAGCAAAGCCAGCTCTCGGTCCCTGAGAGGGGCGATGGATATGTTTCCAGAGCAGGCAGAGGTCAAAGGCTTCACCTTCTTGATTCCTGAAGGTGCTGGTCTTCTTCATGTTTTCCAGAGCTGGAACGAAAATACCTTTGATGAGGTCGTGGGCTGCATCCATCACCTCTGCCTTCTGCGCGTCACTCAGACCTGAGATGTTCACCCACAGAAACCTCTCACCTGAGACTGCCAGTCTCATAACTCAACCGCAGCCTTGTACTGCGCCACATGAGGAGTACAGGATGAGGTCATTCACCACACAGATCTCGTCCCAGAGACCAGGGTTGGGAGACCCAGTGTCCAGCTGTTGGCCCATCTCCTCTAGGATTTCTGCCTGGTCTGCAGATAGCAGTGTCATTGCATCTGGAGAGCACACCGACTGTGCTGTGTATTTGTATATCCTCTGGAAAGCTTAGGCAGTGAGGCGTTCCATTTTGCTAGGCAGATAAATGTTGGAGGAAGCCAAGAGAGAACGGCAGTTAGAGTGGAGGTGATAAGCCACTGAAGGCAACACCACTGGGGGTTCGACCAGTCCCAGCTCCCCCATCCCGTGGATCTCCAGCTTGGAGTAGCCCTTGGTAGGAAGCTTACTCTTAAACAGACTGGACCAGTACTGGCTCATTTCCCCCATGCAAGCAGGCACTGCTGGCAGGAGTTGTTTTGATGGCGGTTGAGCGGGTGGGAGCCTCAGTTCAGTTCAATTCAGATCTTTATTGTTCCTCGAGGGGAAATTCAATTTGCAGTAGAGGGCAAAAACACATGGAACATTAATCACAACAGTTAAAGCAAACAACCAAAACCTGTTCATTCAAAGTATCAAACCATTGAAATGGTAGACATGATAAAGTGCTGGTGAGCAGTGCAGTCAAGGGTTAGTGCAAATTAAGCGCATTTATTGCACTTAGAACAAAGGAAATTTTAAACCTATTGCTTTTTACCCTGGGGAACCTGTATCTCCGCCCAGAGGGGAGAAGAAGGAATTCCTCCAAGAGTTGGTGGTCAGAGCTGGCCAAGATCAACTGTGCCTTCCGCAAAACTTCTCTGTCATTGATATCTTTTAAAGAAAGCTGCGTGCCAATAATTTTTCTGGCTACTTGGACAACATCTAACAAGACAAAAAAAATTTGTTTTGCACTGTAAGGTTCGCATACCAAGAAATTAAACAAAAGGTTAAAATAAACTCAATAAAGGATTTATAAAATAAAGCCATCAGTGTCTCGTCCACATTAAAAGTATTCAGTCTGCGCAAAAAGTTAAGTCTCTGCAGGACCTTTTTGTAGATTGCAGATGTGTTGAGGTCATGGTTCAAGTTCTTGTCGATCACCGTTCCCAGGTACTTGTAGCAATCACGAGAACCCTTAATTATAGTTGTGACGGTTGAGTGGGAGCTTTTCCTGAAGTCAATGGCCGTATCTTTAGTTTTAGAAAATGTAACTTCAGGACGTGGTTGTCACACCACTATATCAAGTCTTTGTGGTGACCCCTGGGAAACAGGGAACAAGCCAAAAGAAGAAGAAGATATTGCGCATGTTGATATCGCGATGAAGGTACATTTTTGATATATTGTGCAGCCCTACATCGCCCCATGTGTCCTCACAGCCCAGTTCCCCCTCAAGGAGTGCCTCGAAAAGTGGCGGCAGGTCCGGGGATTCAGCTTCCATCATGTCTGCCCAGCTTGATGTGGCTCGCGGCTGATGGGTGCTGCTTGCGGCTTTCAAGGTGGCTCCTGACAGCCATGGGTCCTGATTGTTGGCCACTGCCACTCTCAGCCTCCTTTCCAGGATCTTTTCTGGCGTTGATGTGCAGCAGGAACATGACTGGGAGTCAGCCAGCAATGCTTTAGCATGTTTAGTGCCCATGCAAGTTATGCACTTGGAATGAAGGTCCCTGCCCAAGATGGACATCCCACATGATGCAGGGCACAGGCAAGATGCAGCCTCTTATATCTTTGGTTCCGACCTTTTGGCAGGGGTAGCAGCTGAAGACAATGCGCCTGGAAAAGAAGAAAATCATATAAATATTCACCTGCACTAGGCATACCACAGCGTGTTAGCCTATCGGTCAGTAGCGCTAGCACATGGGGTTTTGCCTGAGCTAACTGTACCGTAAGAGTCTTATTCGTCATGACAAATTAACAGGACTCAAGAGTACGTGGCTCAGCTAACTAATACTGACTGAACCTTAGTGGGCTCACGGTAACACGTAGCTGGAGAGTATAATGTTACACAGTCACCAGCCGCAGGTTAGCCGGAGGAACAGCTTGGCTTGATGTGGACATTGCTCCATTTTATCCTGTGTAACTACAAAGTACACTTCTTGCAAAGGACTTACTCAGTAAATCCAGACTGAAGCCAGGAACTGCATTCAGCAAACTAATCTTTAATGGGTCATCTGTGAACTGTTGAGCAGCTATCCACGTCATCCTAGATTAGCTGAGGGAGCTTGTATAGTTTCCACACGGGAAGAAAGTGAGAATGATTTGAGAGTGGTTGATCGATGGTGGTGATATGACGGGGCATGCCCTGAGTACAGTTCAACCTGTTTGTCACTGACAGACATGGTGTCATTGGAGGTTCCATAGTTGGTCACGCCAAGGGAATTCCTATAGTGAAACGCTGAACGACGTTAGAAGAACCTTGAAGGCAACTTAACGACTCTCAAAACCTACGCCCACTGACATTTACTGAGATTCTCTTTCATGCAGTATGCAGTCACTTTATGAATGATTGGTTGCGATTACCATCAAGCTACAGGGAAAGACCAAAATGTTTTCAGGTTTTCTCTTCATCCTTTTTCTCTCACCCCTTTCTTTGCCCCCCCTCCCAGCTTCCTCTCTTCTTTTTTTTTTAGCTAGCTTCCTCTTCTGTCCTTCCCTCACTCACTTCATACACCATAGGGAAAAGTGTGTGTGTGTGTGTGTGTGTGTGTGTGTGTGTGTGTGTGTGTGTGTGTGTGTGTGTGTGTGTGTAAGAATCAAACAGAGTTTTAAGAGAGCGAATGTTTCCAGCAGACTTCCTCCATAAAAACCATAAATCCAGCGATGACGAATTATTCTTCACTACTTTCCTACAGTCACCAGCACTGAGAGAGCCATGGAGGCCATGTTTATACCCTTAATGAAAGCCATGGGAAATACACAGCATTTGGCTTTGGTCGGGTGTAAACGAAAGGGGTGCTGAACGTCGTTGCTGTGGATATAAGGGCAGGAAAGTTATAGTGTGTGTGTGAGTGTATGTGTGGTGGATTCTTCATGGTTATGTGGTTTAGCAAAGTATTTGTGTGCTTGCCTGTGTCTGGGTGAGTCTTCATGTGTCATAGGTGCACGTTGGAATATATTTTGTGAGCCATCTACGACCATCGTCATCTTGCTCTCTGTTCTTCCCGTGGCCCAGAGGGAGAGCTAGGGACTCCCAGTGGTATTAGACAACACTGCAGCTATTCACCAAGCACTGCCAAACACTTTCACCTCGTCGCTCTTATTTACCAGTGTTTTTCTGGTCTTTCCTGCTTTGTTATGCTCTGCTCTGTTCGGTACTTTGATGGAGCGTAATGTACTGTGCTATCTTGCTTTGCTTTGAAATGTACGGTGTGCTGTAACTCAATTCTGTCGTGTTCTGTTCTTTTCTACTGTGTTCTGTCTTTTCTACTCCTCTCATCTGTTCTTTCCCTCTGCTTCTCCTCCCCTGCTTCCCTGTTTTGTGGTACTTTATTTGGCTAGTAAACTTTCACTGAGTGCTAGAGTCGCATTGGGCTCTGTTTACAAATCAGCTCAATGCAAGAGAGAGAGCGAGAGCATGAGAGAGAGAAACAGGATAGAGGGGAAGAGGACAGGATAGTAGAGTTTTGGTGGTGCAGTGAGCAAGGCCAGTGCTGAAACTCCATCCGTGTCTAAATATTATCTCAGGCAGCAGCCATGCACCGCCAGAGGAGAGCAGGGAGAGGAGAGGTATTGATTCCACCACACATACTCACTGGCTCTCTCTCGCCTTCTCTCTCTCGCTCTCTCTCTCGCTCTCTCTCTCTCTCGTCTCTGTTCCACCTCGAAAACCTAAATATGAGGCTTATAGCACACTGCAATGCGTTATTGGTGCCTATTGAAACATGAAGAGATACACACAACACACGCACACCATGTAGCAAGCACAATCAAATGGACGCATTGAAGTGTCCTTCCAAACTTCTGCAACTTCTAATGTATTTCAGGTGGCTTGGATACATTTAACCAGTACCTTTTGTCATGTGGGTCCCATGGCATTCCTGGCCTTGGTGTTAAACCAAGTGAAGATGTCATGGAAAAAACTAAATCAAATATCAGTTTCTAGAGTAGACGTCATTGTGTCAACTCACCAGAGTAGATGACTGTTGTGGGGATTTGAAGTACTTTTAGTTTCAGAAAATAAAACGTTGCAGCTAAATAGAAGACCTCAGATACATAGAGTGTTGCTGAATTACGGTCTGAACTGTTAGCTTTCTTCATTGGAGGAGGAACGCAGAGCTGGTCCATGGCAGGTCCTTGGGCTTTTGGGGAAACATGTTTCTGCAAAAGCGTATAGGTGTAGAGTTGTGTGTGTGTGTGTGTGTGTGGTGATGCCATTTATTTTGGTGTGTACACGAATGTGCTCATTGAATAGGGGAGCGTCGGGGATATGTGGGTGGAGCTAAGTGACAGATGCAGAGGCTCCAATTGAACACCAGCTTCAGAATTCATGATTGGTGGGGTTGTGGAAATCTCAATTAGGATCGACCTGCCCTCAGGCCAGTGCTACAATATGCAAGAAATTTGCATTTTCAGTAATTATAAATCATATGGATTTGCATATTCAGTGACTAATTTAGATGGCATGTTTCTGAAGGAGGCAATTCATAGACTCTCCTGAGACCCTCTGTGCTACTCCTTTTTCCTTGCTAAAGCCATCATACAATTGTGTGACAAGTGTATAATGTGTGATGAATCTTGTGATTTGTTTTTTCAAGGTGTGTTTATTTAGGCCTCTAACATGGCCTTTCATGTTGCAAAATATAATGCACGTGTGTGCGCGTATTGTGTTGACAGTTTCTATCGGAAGACGGGTCCAAGATCCTTTGGCTGAACTGGTGAAGATCGATCCTAAACACATCGGCATTGGAACGTACCAGGTGAGTGTGTGTCTCTTCGCATGTCTTCAGTTGCTCATTGTGGTTGAGAGCTTCTACTCCCTTGGCAAGATAACATCTGCTTTTAGTTAGGCCGAAGCAATGAGCTGAGTGGACAAGAAGTTACTTTCTGTGAGGGAGGAAGAGAAAGAGCGCAAGAAAGCCTTGCCATGTTTTCAGTTCTCCCTGATGCATTCAATGACCAAAGGTGTATGAACTACTCAGCCATTAATGCACCACAGTGGAAACTGCTTATAGTGATCACATCTGTCACGGCTGATGTGATCACTATAAGCGGTCAGTCACTTAAAGTGAATTCAGGTTGTTTTTTCCAGGATGATAAGCTAATGGACATGTGTACACTTACTGAATAAATAGAATGTAATGAAACAGACAACTCTTTCTTACAGGATTTAATAATACTAATAATAATAAAGGATTATATTTATATAGCACTTTATCTAGACACCCAAAACACTTCACATTGAAGGGGGGAAACTCGACTCAACCACCATCAATGTGTAGCACCCACCTGGGTGATGCAAAGCAGCCATTTTACACCAGAACGCTCACCAGTCTTCAGCTTGAGGTGGAGAGGGAGAAATCAATGTGTGAATTACATGGGGGGAAGATTAGGTGGCCAGATGGAGAGAGCCAGGTTGGGAATTTTTCCAAGACACGGGGGGACCCCCTACTCTTTGTGATAGGTGCCATGGGATCTTTCAGGACCTCAGTTTAACGTCTCATCTGAAGGACGGCATCTCCTACAGCACATTGTCCCTGTCACTGCATGGGGCATTGGGATTTTTTTTTGTTTGTTTTGTTTTGTTTTTATTAGGACCAGAGGGAAGACTGTCCCCTACTGGCCCACCAACACCACTGCTGATAGCGCCTCAGTTTTCCTGGGAAGTCCCATCCAAGTACTAGCCAAGCCCACACCTGCTTAGCTTCCGTCATTCGGCAGAGCCAGGGTACATGTTGGTATGGATGCCAGCGATGACTGAAAGATAGTAGTCCACTGTTGGCTATTGCACTGTAACAAATTATCAGCTACTTCAAATGCCTCAAACAAGAATTTTGAAAATAGACTGTATACTAGATTATACCAAGTCTCTAATTTTTTGTCTGAAAATCTACAACCTCGTGTTTCTACAATAAGCGTACACACCAACTCTGAAAAAGTCGTCTGTCATGAATGTTTTCGCAACAGTTTCGATTTTCTCAACTTGTCCATGAATTTCACCACACGCAATGGAGACTTTTCCAGTGGCATAACAATGTGTATGTGTCTGTTTCCCCACTGTAGACATACTGCCACTTGCTGTTCAGGAGCACTTGGCTTATGGTAAATGGTCCTCTTGTTTTTAAAGGGATAGTTCAGATTTTTCAAAGTGGGGTTTTATGAAGTACTTATCCATAGTCAGTAGCCGTGTTTCCATAACATATAATGGCAATATTAAAAAAAAAACACTTAATTTTGCAAAAACAGTTTTCACACTCGCTTGAGGTGGTTTTTGCCTTTTTCGAAAAAGGGTTAATACGCTAAATTGGAGATGGAAACACCTTTGCCGAATAGGTTTTGGCATAGCGAACATTTAACTCACATGACAACTGTTCTGCTGTCAGTGTCTTCCCGGATATTCCCATAGCGCGCATTTCTTTGTCTTTGTCTCCAGATAGCATGAAGCATGGCCAATAATAGCTGACTTGAAAGAACAATTACAACTTTCCCAATTGAAACAAACTCCTTGAAGACCTCTCCTTTTGTTCGTTGATGGCCAAGGCGTCTGGTTTTGTTTCCCATTCTTAACTACTTCTCTGTTTATTACAGCCATGCATAACGTAGCCTATACTGCCAAGTTCTGACAAAACTGTTTTTCGTAGCCTGGTTTATTCTCTCCAAACCAGTTGATGGAAACACACCCTTTTTTTTCTCTTTTTTTTTTTTATAGCAGTGTGAACAAGCAATGTACTCTTGTGGAAGGGGCCAGAAACAAAATGTGTTCTAGCCACCTTAAAAAAAAAAAGGCCCACCTAAAAAAATTCATATCAGTTTAAGCGTATGCTATATTTAGAATTTTTTTTCTTTGCTTTACCTTGCCGTCAGACTGCCCATTTTTTGGCACTGCATTCTCTCAACCGTAGAACTTTTGTATTCATACGCATAAGCGAAGCTGTGCCGCGCACTGTATTACACCACCCGCAGATCGGCTGGTTGGGCCAGAAAGTGTTGTTGCGCCATCAGACTGAAATCAAATTTCACTTTTCTAAAGATCTCAAAGATGGTGTGTGCTTGTGCTTTTCCAGGCTGTTGAAACAAAGAAGTGTCCTTTTCACTGTCTTCCGTTGAGAGATATTGGCCTTAGCTGTATAGTTGCACTGAATATAGACATCAACACTCTACCCGCAACACTGAGACAACTCCGCGTTTGCAATGATAATTTTTTCTGAAGGGGATTATATAAAACCACCGCCGAATAAGCCAGCTAGACACTTCCTGAAAAGCACTGCTATACCCAGTAGTGCTAATTACCTACAAATAAATGGAACGACTTAGCAAACACTTCAGTAAAGTTGGAAATATATTAACAGATTCAAACTTCCTGGATCAATAACTCAGAAGTGAGATATTGTTAAAACACAAACGACACCACTTCCCTACCGTAGTAAGGTAGACAACGAGCTTCAACCTAATTTGCACCAAAACAAGCCATCCAGGACTAATAACATTCGTCTCCGTGTGCAGCCGGCGATGAGACCAGTGCGCAGGGTCCGTCTAAAAAGTGCTACATTGAAAAGAGATACTACAGAAATATTCAATAACTTTACTCTAATACAGTGTGGTGTCCCCAAAAATCACTTCACACATCAATGGCCTCCTGTTAGTTATACTACAACAGCTAGTTTGGTGGATGAACTGAATTTGATGGTACTGCACTGTATAAGAGTGAAGTTATTGAATATTTTTACCTATAAAAAATCCCTAAAATTATGCAAAAGCACATTTTCCTCACTAAGTGTTGTAGTATAACCAACAGCAGACCATTGATTTGTGAAGTTATTCTGGGGACACTACACTCTATAAGAGTGTGAAGTTATTGAATATTTTGTTCACCTATTGTAGGTAATACACTGACTATGTATAAGTACCTCATACAACCCCACTTCAAAAAATCCGAACTATCGCTGTTTTGAACAACGCATCAAACTGGGCCACTGACTTCCTGAAGTACATTTTAAAGCGCTAGTTCCTTAGATTCTCACTGCCTAAGGGCTCAATTTTGTTTCATATTGCTCATTCTTGTAAAAAAACAAAAAGGAAATGAACAAACAAAAAATGTAACTGGCTCTGTGTACAAGTTTTCTGTGTGTGACGATTTTTTAGGATAAAGGTTTAAGGGGCTTGTACATTATCATCGATGCATTCTAAATAATTTTGTTCCCTGCAATGAGTAGGGACATAGCCAGGTATGCTGGGCAGGAGGCTAAAAGCTAATCTGTAGCTGCTAACACTTAGAATATCAGAAAAACAATAAGGTATGGAAGCTGTCCTCTTTGGTTTACCATTACACAGAAAACTGCACAGCCTCTCTTCAGAAATATATCGTAATTCATCAAAGTAAAATTATAAGGGAACGGATAGTGTGATAATGCAAAAATGATGGATTCCACCATGTTTGATTTTAAGCATCAGGGTCAGAGTGAGTCATGCAAAATCGCTGGTCAAAGATCAACAAACTTGTACTTAACTATGGAGCAGAGAGATGAAAATCCTCCTGTCCGTATGAATTTGAATTGAAGTCAATGGAACACCAAAGTGTAGTGTGACTGATCCTTTAAAAGAAGAAAATTTTTGGACTAAAGTACATTTTCACTAACAATAGGCCTATGCCACTTAAGACTATCTGATGATTTCAGAGGCTTTTTTTTGTTTTGAAGTAGAGGTGATGCTTTTAAGTATCATGAGGTAAGCAGAATAATAATAATAATGATAATAATAATTACTACTACTACTACTACTACTTTCGGCTGTCCCCGTGAGGGGGTGCCAAAGCGGATCATCTGTTTCCATTTCTTCGTGTCTTCTGCATCTTCCTCCGTCATACCAGCTATCTGCATGTCCTCCCTCACTACATCCATAAACCTCCTCTTTGGCCTTCCTCTTTTCCTCTTCCCTGGCAGCTCCATATTCAGCATCCTTCTCCCAATACCCAGCATCTCTCCTCCACACATACCCAAACCATCTCAATCTTGTCTCTCTTGGTTTGTCTCCAAACCATCAAACCTGAGCTTAATATACTCGTTCCTAATCCTGTCCTTCTTCGTCACTCCCAATGAAAATCTTCGCATCTTCAACTCTGCCACCTCCAGCTTTGCCTCTTGCTTTTTCATCAGTCCCGCTGTCTCGAGACCATATAACATAGCTGGTCTCACAACCATTTTGTAAACCTTCCCTTTAACTCTTGCTGGTACCCTTCTGTCACAAATCACTCCTGACACTTTTTCCACCCACTCCACCCTGCCTGCACTCTCTTCTTCACCTCTCTCCTGCACTCCCCATTACTTTGGACAGTTAACCCCAAGTATTTAAACTCATACGCCTTCATCACATCTACTCCTTACATCCTCACCATTCCACTGTCCTCCCTCTCATTCACGCATATGTATTCCGTCTTGCTCCTACTGACTTTCATTCCTCTTCTCTCCAGTGTATACCTCCAACTCTCCAGGCTCTCTTCAACCTGCACCCTACTTTCGCTACAGATCACCTTGTTATCCGTGAACATTATAGTCCACGGAGACCCCTGCGCGATCTTATCCGTCAACCTGTCCATCGCTATTGCAAACAAGAAAGGGCTCAGAGCCGATCCTTGATGTAATCCCACCTCCAGCTTGAACCCATCTGTCATTCCAGCTACATACCTCACCACTGTCACACTTCCTTCATGCATATCCTGCACCACTCCTACATACTTCTCTGCAACTCCCAACTTCCTTATACAATACCACACCATCTCTCTTGGCACCCTGTCATATGCTTTCTCTAAATCCACAAAGATTTTTCCACCGTAATATTACTTATAATTTTTGGTATAATTTGTATGTATGGATGAAATCTAGCATTGGTGCTTTACCTCCATTTCTACTAGAAAGTGTCAAATTTTGAATGTTTATAGAATATAGAAATGTAGAATTCTTATTGAATAATGTAATTATTTTGGCAAAATATTTTACCATTACACAGAAAACTGCACAGCCTCTCTTCAGAAATATATCGTAATTCATCAAAGTAAAATTATAAGGGAACGGATAGTGTGATAATGCAAAAATGATGGATTCCACCATGTTTGATTTTAAGCATCAGGGTCAGAGTGAGTCATGCAAAATCGCTGGTCAAAGATCAACAAACTTGTACTTAACTATGGAGCAGAGAGATGAAAATCCTCCTGTCCGTATGAATTTGAATTGAAGTCAATGGAACACCAAAGTGTAGTGTGACTGATCCTTTAAAAGAAGAAAATTTTTGGACTAAAGTACATTTTCACTAACAATAGGCCTATGCCACTTAAGACTATCTGATGATTTCAGAGGCTTTTTTTTGTTTTGAAGTAGAGGTGATGCTTTTAAGTATCATGAGGTAAGCAGAATAATAATAATAATGATAATAATAATTACTACTACTACTACTACTACTTTCGGCTGTCCCCGTGAGGGGGTGCCAAAGCGGATCATCTGTTTCCATTTCTTCGTGTCTTCTGCATCTTCCTCCGTCATACCAGCTATCTGCATGTCCTCCCTCACTACATCCATAAACCTCCTCTTTGGCCTTCCTCTTTTCCTCTTCCCTGGCAGCTCCATATTCAGCATCCTTCTCCCAATACCCAGCATCTCTCCTCCACACATACCCAAACCATCTCAATCTTGTCTCTCTTGGTTTGTCTCCAAACCATCAAACCTGAGCTTAATATACTCGTTCCTAATCCTGTCCTTCTTCGTCACTCCCAATGAAAATCTTCGCATCTTCAACTCTGCCACCTCCAGCTTTGCCTCTTGCTTTTTCATCAGTCCCGCTGTCTCGAGACCATATAACATAGCTGGTCTCACAACCATTTTGTAAACCTTCCCTTTAACTCTTGCTGGTACCCTTCTGTCACAAATCACTCCTGACACTTTTTCCACCCACTCCACCCTGCCTGCACTCTCTTCTTCACCTCTCTCCTGCACTCCCCATTACTTTGGACAGTTAACCCCAAGTATTTAAACTCATACGCCTTCATCACATCTACTCCTTACATCCTCACCATTCCACTGTCCTCCCTCTCATTCACGCATATGTATTCCGTCTTGCTCCTACTGACTTTCATTCCTCTTCTCTCCAGTGTATACCTCCAACTCTCCAGGCTCTCTTCAACCTGCACCCTACTTTCGCTACAGATCACCTTGTTATCCGTGAACATTATAGTCCACGGAGACCCCTGCGCGATCTTATCCGTCAACCTGTCCATCGCTATTGCAAACAAGAAAGGGCTCAGAGCCGATCCTTGATGTAATCCCACCTCCAGCTTGAACCCATCTGTCATTCCAGCTACATACCTCACCACTGTCACACTTCCTTCATGCATATCCTGCACCACTCCTACATACTTCTCTGCAACTCCCAACTTCCTTATACAATACCACACCATCTCTCTTGGCACCCTGTCATATGCTTTCTCTAAATCCACAAAGATTTTTCCACCGTAATATTACTTATAATTTTTGGTATAATTTGTATGTATGGATGAAATCTAGCATTGGTGCTTTACCTCCATTTCTACTAGAAAGTGTCAAATTTTGAATGTTTATAGAATATAGAAATGTAGAATTCTTATTGAATAATGTAATTATTTTGGCAAAATATTTTATACACAAGTGTAAATATTGCAAAACGCAACCCTGTTTAGCAGCCTTTAAAAACGAATTAGTAAAATTTTCCAAATCTCTAAAATGTATGAAAAACAGAAATGCCCAAAAATTATTCTTTGCATGTGAACAGTTTAAAGTAATTTAACCCCTGGAATATTGTATTATCCTATTTTATTTTATTTATTTTATTTTATCTCTTTTTAATTTACTATTTTTGTTTCCTTGTTTTGTCCTCATTGTCTTTGACATGTTTGATGTACTGTTCTTAGCCTACTCTGTTGTTATAGAGTATACTGGCTATGCTGATGTGTTTGTATATTTGAAGACTTTCTACTACTACTACTACTACTTTCGGCTGCTCGTTAGGGGTCGCCACAGCGGATCACCCGTTTCCATTTCTTCCTGTCTTCTGCATCTTCCTCTGTCACACCAGCCACCTGCTTGTCTTCCCTCACCACCATTTGAAGACTTTAATTAAAAAAAAAAAGAAAGACATAATGTGTAACTCCCTCTGGCCTTCTCTATACTTCTTAATCAATGTCTCAAAGCAAACATCGCATCTGTAGTGCTCTTTTGTGGCATGAAACGATACTGCTGCTTGCTGATCGTCACCACTTCTCTTAACCTAGCTTCTGTTACTCTTTCCAATATCTTCATGCTGTGGCTGATCAACTTTATACCTCTGTAGTTACTACAGCTCTGCACATCACCCTTATTCTTGAAAATCGGTACCAGTACACTTCTTCTCCACTCCTCAGGCATCCTCTCACTTTCTAAGATTGTGTTGAACAATGTAGTTTAAAAACGCCACTGCCATCTCTCCTAAACATCTCCATGCCTCCATAGGTATGTCATTTGGACAAACTGCCTTTCCACTCTACATCCTCTTCATAGCTGCCCTCACTTCCTCCTTGCTAATCCACTGCACTTCCTGATTCACTATCCCCACATCATCCAACCTTCTCTCTCTCTCTCATTTTCTTCATTCATCAGCCCCTCAAAGTATTCCTTCCACCTTCTCAACACACTCTCCTCACCTGTCAGCACTTTTCCATCTCTATCCTTGATCACCCTTACCTGCTGCACATCCTTCCCAGCTTTGGCCCTCTGTCTAGCCAATCGGTACAAATCCTTTTCTCCTTCCTTAGTGTCTAACCTCTCATACAACTCACCATATGCCTTTTCCTTTGCCTTCGCCACCTCTGTCTTCGCTTTACGCTGCATCTCCTTGTACTCCTGTCTGCTTTCTTCATCTTTCTGCCTATCCCACTTCTTTGCCAACCTCTTCCTCTGTATACTTTGCTGTACTTCCTCGTTCCACCACCAAGTCTCCTTGTCTTCCTTCCTCTGTCCTGATGACATACTAAGTGCCTTCCTAGCGGTCTCCTTCACTATTTCTGCAGTGCCTGCCCAGCCATCTGGTTACTCTTCACTATCACCCGGTGCCTGTTAAACTCCTCCCTGAACTCCACACAAGTCTTCCTTCTTCAACTTCCACCATTTGATCCTTGGCTCTGCCTTCACTCTCTTCCTCCTCTTGATCTCCAAAGTCATCCTCCATACCACCATTCGATGCTGCCTAGCTGCATTCTCCCCTGTCACCACCTTGCAGTCTCTAATCCCTTTCAGATTGTGCCTCCTACATAAGATATAGTCCACCTGTGTGCACATTCCTCCACTCTTATACGTCACCCTGTGTTCCTCCCTCTTCTTGAAATATGTATTCACCACAGCCATTTCCATCCTTTTCGCAAAATCCACCACCATCTGTCCTTCCACATTCCTCTGCTTGACACCATACCTACCCATCACCTCCTCATCACCTCACCAACATGCCCATTGAATTCCGCGCCAATCACTACTCTTTCCCCTTGGGTACACTCTCCACCACTTCATCCAACTCACTCCAGAATTCTTCTTTCTCGTCCATGTCACACCCAATTTGCGATTTCCAGCTTCATACTCATCACTCTGTCCGACACTCTCTTCACCTCCAGCACACTCTTGACATACTCTTCCTTCAGAATTACCCCTACCCCATTTCTCATCCCATTCGCACCATGGTAGAAGAGTTTAAATCCACCTCCGATGCTCATAGCCTTACTCCCCTTCCACCTGGTCTCTTGCCCACACAGTATACCTACCTTTCGTTTTTCCATCATATCAGCCAGGTCTCTCCATTTACCAGTCACAGTGCCAACATTCAAGGTTCCGACTCACTTCCACACTCCTACCCTTCCTCCTCTCCCACTGCCTCAGGACATGCCTTCCCCCTCTCCTTCTCTTTGCCCAACAGTAGCATAGTTTCCACCGGCACCCTGCTGGCCAACAGTACCGGTGGCGGTCGTTGGTAACCTTGGCCTCGACCAATCCAGTATGGAAATCTGACTTATGAGCCGCATATTTGACTTGGCAAAGATTTTACGCCGGATGCCCTTCCTGATGCAACCCTCCCCATTTATCCAGGCTTGGGACCGGCACTAAGAACGCACTGACTTGTGCATCCTCAGTGGCTGGGTTGATAATAATAATGATAATAATTATTATTATTAGTTATTTTTCCTCTCCCCGTCTGCTGTCCAATGACTGCTGGGATAGGCTCCACTATCCCTGCGACCCTGAGAGCAGGATAAGTGGTTCAGATAATGGATGGATGGATGGATTATAATAATAATAACAATAATGAAAAATACATATGTAGATTTTTTTTCCCCCCGTGTTTGAAAGCCCTAAAATGACAACTTTAAGTGGACTGTATGATTACATTAACCGGATCATTCATTTATCAGTATGAGCAGTTGATCACTATAACACTGTTTGCGGTTTCCACTGTACATTCACAACAAATGTACTCACCTGTGTGTGTGTGTGTGTGGGGGGGGGGGGCTTTTGTATTCTGGACTGCTGTCTAATTGGATTTTATTTTCTCGTGGAGGTCTTTTGGAGTTTAGGTCTATCTTATCTTTCCTCTTCCTAGCTGAAGGAAGAGAGAGAACGGAGGAATGATGTGAGAGAGGGTAAGAGAAAATGAGAAAGAAATGAAGTCATAAGATGGGCTGTATGATGTTTTGTATGCGTGAGAAAGGAGAAGAGGGAGGGAGAGGCAAAGAGAGAGAGAGATTGACAGGCGGCTGGGAGAGTAGACAAACTTGGCAGAGGCCTGTGTCAACAGATGATGCTAACAGTGCCGGTTAATTCAATTAATGGAGATCAGCCATGACGTATGTTTGGATGTATGCTTGGACCTGTGTTTACCTATCTTTGTACACGCGCATGTAAGTGTTGGCGTGCCTGCAGACAACACAAGCATTAGCTCATTGTGTTTTGTTTTTGCACTGTTTGTTTGTGAATGTTTAACAGACCCAGCAAATATTAGCTCATTGCACCAAGTGTTTACACCAGCTATTAATCCGACGATGTTTTACTATGACTCTGTGCACAGGTCACGGAAAAGATAGCATACAGTAGATTCAACAAAGGGATTAAGAGCGGAAAAAAGGAGGAAGAAAGGGGGCTGGTTATTGAGAACCTTGTCTGACTTTCTGACCATTTCTGAACTGAGAATTAATTCAAGAAACATGAGTTTTAAAGCCACTTATCAAATCCTAAAAGTGTAGTTGCATTTATGGCTGCAAAATGAGTAAAATGCACTTGGAATTTAAAAGACATTCAAATGTTAAAAGTTTCAGTGAGCTGTCAGGAATTGATACCCTGATGTGTTTATCATTGGCTACGTAATGTGTAGGCCATTTGCCACACAGCTCATCAGAGCGAACCTGTTGCCAAGCTTCACTAACGGACACAGTAATACTGCAAACCACCATCATTGCAGTAAGACAACTTCTTACAAGAGAGGAAAAAACTCCACTACGGTTAACCATTTACTGTTATGGCCCAAGATTCAACAGCTCTGTTACCATTAACGCCTCATTCACAGATAAAACAACAAACGAACAGCAGGCATGAAACTCTTATTTGGCATGATAGGAAATGGTCTTTACATGCTATATGTATCTTAGGTTCAGGATTACTGAGCCATATTCATCCCTAGTGGGCTCCTTCCTCCATTCAACAGTGCAGTGGGATGAAGATGAGCACAGAGTGGAAATGAGTGTTAAGTGACAAGATGTGTCATGAAGGGATTACATTCCTTTCAAACATTTATACTACTTTATTTAGACTGGCAAAATGCATGTCTGACAGGCACTCCGCTGACCTGACTGAAACAGGACAGTTCTTCCACTGTTGGGGGACATGGTAGGGATAAAGCCAGCAAGGGATCAGTCTGTGGAGTGATGACAGGACAGGGGGCCCATTCAGTAGTGAAGAGAGAGAACCTGTGTCCACCTAGCACCTCTTTTCTAAGCTAATGAGACGACTTGAGGTCTGTAGTGGTTGGGATTCCTGTATTGCAAGGTGACAATCAAAAGCCTGTTTCGTTACTTCTGAACATCTTTTTTTCCCCCCGCTTTCAGCTAAAAAGAAATCTGATTTCTTAGTGCTGTCAAAAATGTATGTCAGCAACAAGAAACCAGCATTGTTAAGAGAGGCTGCTGGGGAACACCCTGCCTGGGACAGCAAAGGATAATGTGACGACCAGGTCAACGTGAGAGGAATGATTAACAGATCTAACGAAGCGGGAAGAAAAAGCAGATATATATATATATATATATAAATAAATTGTCCCTAGGTGTGAGTGTGTGTATATGTGTGCGCACATGTGTGTCTGTGCATATACAACATCTAAGCATGTTCAGCTATATTTGTGAGGACCATTTTTTAACCATAAAAGTGAGGACATTTTGCAAAGTGAGCACATTTTGGCAGGTTCTCTTTCAAAGGTCAGTTTTAGGGTTAGGATTTGGATTTAAGGTTAGAATCAGGATTAGGTTAGGGTAAGTTAAAGTTAGGCTTTATAGTATAGTTGGTTGAGGTCAGGATTAGGGGGAACGGAATGAATTTAGTCAATGAGGGTCCTCAAGTGTAGAAAACAAATGTGTGTGTGTGTGTGTGTGTGTGTGTGTGTCCATGTGTCCGTTGGGTCATAGTCCCGCCTGTCTCCCATCACGTTCTGACCAGGTTCTCCTGCGAGCCTGGGGTTCCATGTCTCCTGCTCTCAGATCATGTGACTAGATCAACAAACGATAATCTGAGCTGGTAAATAAACCACAGGCGCTGACAGATATGAGATGGGATATCGCTGTGAACCACGCATGTGCACATACACACTCACACATACTCATGTGTGCACAAATTTCATTACAGAATACCCATGTGACATGAAGTGTTGTGTGCACATATTCATTTGTGTGCATGGCTGTGTGTTTTTGTGAGTTGTGCATTTCTGTAAATAGTTTACGTGTCACTGAATATGAGAGTGTGACAGAGCAGAGCATGTAGGTGTGTGTGGGTTTTTTTTTTTATACTTGGCATCTTGAACTCAGTTGAGTGAGAGGTGGTGGTTTATGGCCGTTAGGCCAGAAAAGCCCAAGGGCAAATGTAACCTTAGACGACAGGCACAGCATGCAATCTCTCTCGCTCTCGCTCTCTCTCTCTCTCTCTCTCTCTTGCTCTCGCTCTTGCCCTCTTTATCATCCTCTCCCCTACTGGTGCAGTGAGTGACAGCCAAGAGAAAAGCGGAAATGAGTTGAGGGCTAAAAAAAGAGGGGCCCATTGAGATCATATTGAGCGTAACTACAGGCTTGGGAATGCACTTTTCATTGCAAATCCACTGGCACACTGTAGCTAGGCTGGAGGCTGGCCAGATCTCCATGTAAGTGGAATGAGGTCGATTGTCTCCATAATATGTTGTGTTTTTGTCACTGTGTCATATATTGTTGCTTAAACCATGGCTAAGGAGCCAAATAGTCTAAATAAGCTGATGGTGAAAGTTAAGGGAAATTCCCAAATTAGACTGAAAAAGCTGAAGAACGATTGGTTTAAGGTAATGCCATTATTTTTAAGTTAATATTTTGAAGTTACTGGTTGTGTTCACTGATAGGTTGGTGTGTGAATCTTTTGACTGTTGCTAGTAGGCACTTTAGTAGAAGGATTTTATGGTCTGTTGACAACTGGGGGTTCGATTTCATTGTTCTAAAACTATCTGCTACTGGAAAGCCTGCATACAAACATATACATACGTGGTCAACCGGCCAGATATTAAAGACACTGTCACTCTTCACCTTGCCTCTTTGCCCCTCCTTTTCTAACAATCCCCTCCTTCCCTAGCACAACTCTTCTCCAACTCATCCATCTCTGATCATTTTCTGTCTTCTATCCCCCCCCACCCCATTGATAAATCGTTCATCGCAGCACAACTTGAGGGTGTCTGCTCCAGGCAGTACGACTAATGTCACCTTTGCACCCACTGTAGCTCTGCCCACAAAGCTGTGTATGTGTGCCTGTGTGTGCGTGTGTCTATGTGTTTGCATGCGTGCGTGTGTGTGCTCACAGGGGAGACCGAGACAAGTGCTCAAAAGAAGAGTCAAGTGGAGCTGGAGAGAGAGAGAGAGAGAGAGAGACAGTGATGGAGGATTGACAGTGATTGGTGGCTCCTGTCAAGCAAAAGTGTCAATGTGTGTGGAAAAAAGCAGCACTGCTCAGTGGGAGGAAACACCAAACATTACATGTTACATTTTGCTTCCTCGAGGTCTGTCACTGTGTGTGTGTGTGTGTGTGTGTGTGTGTGTGTGTGTGTGTGTGTGTGTGAGCGAGCGAAAGAATGGGTTTAATGGGTTTACACAAGCTTTTGCCAATGCCCTATTTATCTAAATTGTTGGTCCTTCGTGCAAGTATTGGGCTCCTGCTCTCATTGTTTGTGCAGATTCTCTGCAAGAGAGTGACACAGCTGTTCAGCTAAAACGTCTGTATTAAATAGTATTTTTGATGCGGTTTAATTTAAAACATTTCAAATTGTTGACTGTGTCCTGCTGCTGAAGATCTTCACCAAGGCTGAAAGTACAGGAGTTGGGGGTAAATGTACCCTTCAGATCAGTGTTGCCCTTTGGAGTTACTTCCAAGTGAGTGGCAAAGTCAACTACTTTTCCCCACACTCTACTTTCTAGTCCCACAAGGAGAAATTGCGTGTGGGTGTGTGTGTTCATAATGTAGGTATGTGCATATGTCATTAGAGGTTGATGGATGAATGGCAGGTTTTAATTGGCTCTTGTCACCTCAGGCCTAGTGTGCGTGCGTGTGTATGTGCGCATGTGTGTGTGTGAATGCACTTGTAATTGCATGCTTGTGAATGGCTGTTTGACTGGAAGTTGAGAAACACCCATTAAATGTTCATGAGAGGTGTTGGAAAAACATAAACCCATCTCCTCGCTTTCATATCACTTTCACCTGCTGATTTACAAGCAGTGTTTAAACACACACACATTCAGTCATTCTCTCTCTTCGAGCCAAGCCTATATATAGCAATCTCCCCGACAGCTCAGTATTTGTTAAAAAGTGAATTCTCACAGGGCTTATGGAAGCGGTCATTTAAAAAGAGAATGACCCTCCAATAAACCCCAGGCTCTTTGTCATACACAAAGATGACAAAGAGAGCCTGGTTTGTGAATCGGTGAGTTTGGAATATCCAAAGTGAATAAAAGATATTGAGATAATGCTGATGTTCACAGCATGTATTTCTGCAGTAAAAATAACATGATTTCATTTTTAAGTAATAAGTTACAGGTAATGACCACAGTATTATATTGTCATGGTACAGTCTCTCAGATGTGAAAGTTTATGTATGCCTGATCCTTCAGCCAAAACATGATCTTCATCACCCAAATCATTGCATAAATACACAACAAACCAAAAGGTCATTTGCCAATGCTAAGCTCTCCTACATTTATTATGTGTGTGGTGATGAATTCTGTCAAAATATCAGTATTGTTGGTAACTGTCTTATAAAATAATAAAACACATTATCTATGTTGATCAAGTAACCCTCAGAATGGTATGGCAGCAGCCACAAGAGACTGTAGCTGTGTGACATGCTGCAGTACTAGAAGTCTTTTTTTTAATATTACATTTAGTAAGGGCTTTGAAATTAATCTTTATTGACTACAACAGAGCAAAGCAACTTTTGAGAGTGAGCGAGTCACTGAGATGTGGGTGGGAAACTATACAGTGCATCCGGAAAGCATTCACACCCCTTCACTTTCCCCACATTTTGTTATGTTACAGCCTTATTCCAAAATGGATTAAATTCCTTTTTTTCTCTCATCAATCGTCATACAATACCTCATAATGACAAAGTGAAAAAGGTTTTGTAGAAATTTTTGCAAATTTATTAAAAATAAAAAACTGCATGTGAAATATTGCATGTACATAAGTATTCACACCCTTTGCTATGACACTCAAAATTGAGCTCAGGTTCATCCTGTTTCCACTGATCATCCTTGAGATGTTTCTACATCTTGATTGGAGTCCACCTCTAGTAAATTCAATGGATTGGACATGATTTGGAAAGGCACACACCTGTCTATATAAGGTCCCACTGTTGACAGTGCATGTCAGAGCAGAAACCAAGCCATGAAGTCAAAGGAATTGTCTGTGGACCTCCGAGACAGGATTGTATCGAGGCACAGATCTGGAGAAGGGTACAAAAAAAATTCTACAGCTTTGACGGTCTCAAAGAGCACAGTGGTCTCCTTCATTCGTAAATGGAAGAAGTTTGGATCCACCAGAACTCTTCCTAGAGCTGGCTGCCCAGCCAAACTGAGCAAACGGGGGAGAAGGGCCTTGGTCAGGGAGGTGACCAAGAACCCGATGGTCACTCTGACAGAGCTACAGCGTTCCTCTGTGGCGATGGGAGAACCTTCCAGAAGGACAACCATCTCTGCAGCGCTCCACCAATCAGGCCTTTATGGTAGAGTGGCCAGACGGAAGCCTCTGCTCAGTAAAAGGCACATGACAGCCCGCTTGGAGTTTGCCAGAAAGCACCTAAAGGACTCTCAGACCATGAGAAACAAAATTCTCTGGTCTGATGAAACCATGATTGAACTCTTTGGCCTGAATGCCAAACGTCACGCCTGGAGGAAACCAGGCACCTCTCATCACCTTGCTAATACCATCCCTACAGTGAAGCATGGTGGTGGCAGCATCATGCTGTGGGGATGTTTTTCAGCGGCAAGAACTGGGAGACTAGTCAGGATCGAGGGAAAGATGAATGGAGCAAAGTACAGAGAGATCCTTGATGAAAACCTGCTCCACAGCGCTCAGGACCTCAGACTGGGGCGAAGGTTTACCTTTCATCACGACAATGACCCTGAGCACACAGCCAAGACAACGGAGGAGTGGCTTCGGGACAAGTCTGTGAATGTCCTTGAGTGGCCCAGCCAGAGCCCAGACTTGAACCCCATTGAACATCTCTGGAAAGACCTGAAAATAGCTGTGCAGCGACGCTCACCATCTAACCTTACAGAGCTCGAGAGGATCTGCAGAGAAGAATGGGAGAAATACCCCAAATATAGGTGTGCCAAGTTTGTAGCTTCATACTCAAGAAGACTTGAGGCTGAAATCGCTGCCAAGGGTGCCTCAACCAAGTACTGAGTAAAGGGTGCAAATACTTATGTACATGCAATATTTCAGTTTTTTATTTTTAATAGATTTGCAAAAATTTCTACAAAACCTTTTTTGCTTTATCATTATGGGGTATTGCATGTAGATTGATGAGAAAAAAAAGGAATTTAATCCATTTTGGAATAAGGCTGTAACATAACAAAATGTGGGGAAAGTGAAGGGGTGTGAATACTTCCGGGATACACTGTACATACCTGGAGCTTATGAGGAGTGGCAGCACACAAGAAAAAACCTGGTACTACTTGCGCACATTCCTAAAAGCAAAATGTAAATGCTAGCATGGTGTACCATAGAATACTGGTCCAATTCAAGCAAAGATATTAGCTAGAAATTCAAAGTGCATCCCTATGAATAATAAAATAAGCAATTGTTAAAAAGACAGAAATGTAAAATATCCAACGGACATAGTTTTGTCAGTCTCGCATTGCTTTTGCTGTACTAACTGATTGTTAACATATGGGTGTGAACCCAAAATGGGCTGTGGGCCTGTTGGGGTAAGATGTCACATGACAAGAGTAAAAATGTATTGTAATAAAGCTGGCTCCCATGTTTAAGGAGTAGATTCCACATCTAATATCAAGAATCCCAGAATGTTATGTCATAGGATTCTCCAGTTTATAATGACCTTAATACTTCATCCAGTACTACGAATACTATCGGCCTTCCACCACCTAGTGCCCCTATGCTCTTCAGGCATGCAAACTTGTCACCTTTTGGCAAAATTCGCCGATTTGAATCCAAAATAGGTCACCTAAGAAAGTCAGTGGAATGCAAACATCTGATGCTTTGAATGTGCGTTTGGATGTGCGTGCATTGACTTTCAACAAAAGGCAGCAGGCAATCAATTCACTAGTCACAGTACAGCGCAAGCCTAGACCACTGGTCTGTGACCTGTGTAGAAAAAAACGAAACAGAAGTTGCCACAGTGGCACGTGCCAGCCATGAAACTACAGAGAAGACATCAACTAAAAACTGAAAAATACCTGCCAGTGGGAAAATCTTAGATAAGAGCTCAAATTGGAGGAAACAAGGACAGGGTTGCCAACTTTGGTAACCTGGCCAGATAGAGATTTTGCACGGGTGCGCTTTCATTCTTTTCTCTGCTGTGCACGTAACATTAGACAGTTAACGTTACACAAGCTTGCTGGCTGTTTACAGAGCATTTATTCAACATGGAGAGAAGCATCATGCACCAATGATAGAGTAACTCTCATCCCACTACCTGTTCACTGGACCCAATAGCATCCAACCTCCTACAGACCATTTCCCCTGCAGTTAACCCCACAGTCACACATATCATCAAGTCCTCGCTTACAATGGGTATGTTCCCCACTGCATTTAAGCAAGCTCGGGTCACCCCGCTGCTCAAAAAACCTATACTCAACCCAGCCCAGGTTGAAAACTACAGACCAGTTTAACTCCTACCCTTTCTATCAAAAATACCTGAGTGCACGGTCTTTAACCAAGTCTCTTAATTCCTTTCTGAGAATCTTTACGATCCGAATAAGTCTGGCTTTAAGTGGGGTCACTCCACCGAGATTGCACTCCTGTCGGTAATGGAATCCCTGTGTTTGGCTAGAGCTGCTGGTCAGCCCTCAGTTTTATTGCTGCTAGATCTGTCAGCTGCCTTTGACACGGTTAACCACCAAATCCTCCTCTCCACACTCACTGAGCTTGGTATCTCAGGATATGCCTGCTGCTGGTTCATGTCCTACCTCTCAGGGAGATCTTTTGGAGTATCTTGGAGGGAAGACGTGTCCAAACAGCACGGCTTATCCACAAGGGTGCCTCAAGGGTCAGTACTCGGACCCCTTCTCTTCTCAATATACGCCACCTCACTGGGTGCAATCATCCGCTCCCATGGTTTCTTATACCATCGCTATGCTGACGATACCCAGCTCTTCCTACCATTCCCGCCAGATGACCTCACAGTCTCGGCACGTATATTGTCATGCCTTGCTGATATCGCTGCATGGATGAAATAACACCACCTTCATCTTAACCTATCTAAGATTGAGCTCCTTGTCATCCCAGCCAGTCCATCCTTACAACAATAGATCAATATCCAGCTCAGATCAACCCAACTCATGCCCACAAAGTCTGCCCGAAACCTGAGTGTCATGATTAATGATCAACTAACCTTTAAGGTTCATGTGGCCTCGATTGCTCAGTTGTGCCGATTTTCCCTGTACATCAGGAAAATTAAACCCTACTTTTCTGAGCATGCAGCACAACTCCTGATACAGGCTTTTGTAATATCACTCATTGACTACTACAACTCCTTACTGGCAGGTCTCTCGGCATGTACTTTCAAACCTCTGCAAATAATCCAGAACGTGGTGCTGCGTGTCGTCTTCAACCAACTCAAAATAGCACATGTGATTCTGCTGTTCATATCCCTCCACTGGCTCCCAGTAGCTGCCCGCATCAAATTAAAAGCCTTGATGCTCGCTTACAAAACAGCAACTAAAACAGCTCCCACCTACCTGACTCTCTCATTCAGGTCTACACTCAGTCCCATTCACTATGCTCTGCCAATGAAAGGTGCCTGGCACTTCTGCCACAACAGGGCCCTAAGAAGTCACTAGCCAGACTCTTCTGTAGTTCCCCGGTGGTGGAACAAATTACCAAACTCCATTCGATCTGATGAGTCCGAACACCTCCACACCTGATGGTATTAATAGAAATACAAAAAAAAAGAAGAAGAAGCTTCCATGCACCCTATGCATTGTCTTTGTGCACTGCCTGTTGACGCCTATGTCCTATCGGACTTGAACCTAGTTTTTTTGGCACTTAACTTGCATTGTTGTCCCCTGACTAGATCCTTGCTTGTGTTGTATTAACTCTTAAGCCTCCTACAGACTGAGATTTTAGCAATCATATAAGTTTATTGCAAGCCGCACTGTGCGATATGGATCTAATAAACTTGGGTATGACAACTAGTTTGATGTAGACTGTACGATGACAACACCTGAATGGCAGGCAACGACGCAAGTCTATAAAAAACGTCATCAGCGTATCTGCCTCATCAGCACACGTAATCAATCTACGCCGCTGGTAGAGCAACATGATGCCAAGCAGGAATCGAGTCCTTTCAATCGTTGCCATATTCATGTGTTTGCTAAAAAATCTAGTAGTGTTCTAGTGTTTTGCTGAATCCATCCCATTTGGGTCACAGATGCTTAACAGTCTGTTTGTTTGTGTTTACCGCCAGCAAAGATTCTGCGTCGCGTTGCTCAGTGCGTCATTTCGTGCTGCATTTCTATTGGTTGGTTAGTAGACGTAGGTTGTAGCAGCAGTCACATTGTGAGATGGTCATCCTAAATTTATGACACTTTCAGACTTTTGTCCCAGGTTATCTTCAGTCGCAACACCGTAATAACAGCTGTCTTTGGACCTGTCTCAGTGCGATGTAGGACCACCGTTTTGGAGCCAAGACCAAAGATAATCACCACGTCTAGTCATCTTTCGTCTGAAACGACCCAAATTCACACAGTGTATACCCGCCTTAAGATGTACATCGCTTTGGATAAAAGCGTCTGCTAAATGAAATCGTAAATTGTAATTTAAGGTGCATCTCCATGGAAACACCCACATAAAGGACCCAGTTTTTGAATATTTAGCTGTCTTCTAGAGTCAAAGTCGTTCTCTTGGTTTGACCATTGCTGTACCAGGAAGACTTTGAGACCATTACTATACCAGAAAGACTTGTGTTTGGCTGTTCATCTCTGTTGCTGTCGCTGTGTTTTGACGTGAGATATGCCTTGATGTCGTGAGAGCGTGAGACAAAGCCTGAAAGTGCAAGACTCACACCAGATGCGTGAGAGTTGGCAACCCTGAACAAGAATTGTTAGCAAGCTAGCTAACATTGTTAAGGGAGGATGTCAGGTACAGGGAGGTGGACAGCACATTCTATAAGAGGAGGAACCACTGAAAAATGCCCACGGCAGCAGTCTGCTAGAAGAGCGACACCAGCAGAGCAAGTATGGCTGCCAGCCATCTGGCAGTGCTCAGGAGAGTAAAAGGCATACGGCTGAAGAGTGCAAGGCTGAAGCTTACAGCAAATTAGCAAAAGCGGGTCCTAGAGACACTGGTCCAGGCCAAGAAGAAAAGATAAGGACAGTCCCCACTACCATTACTATAGCATAGGATACTCTTTGATATTCACGTTTGTAATTTTTCTTTTCACATTTTAACATGGTTTCCGGCACAAAACAGACATGTACAGTAATAATTTTGAAAATAATTGTAAATGCAACATTATTGATTGATTGATTGATTGATTGATTGATTGATTGATTGATTGATTGATTGATTGATTAAATAGTTGTGTACCTGGTGAAGCTGCTGTTTGTAAATTTGAGCATGAGTAAAGGTACGTTTGCACTTAATAAAATAATACTTTGTACTTAATTTAGCTCAATCTTGTAATTCTGTTAGTTTGTAACACCAGAGTAATTGTAAAATACATCAGAAATTGGCATTTAGTAGCTTGTTTTAAAAAAAAAAACAAAACAAAAGTTCCTGGGGGAGCATATCCCCGGACCCCCCTAGCAGGTCTGTGTTTTTCTCTGCTCAGGCATCCTTCTCACCTTTTTCGACCCTTACCAGCTTGCATGTGTGCCTGCCTCTTAGTACATGTCGCAGTTCTGGCTCCACAATGGTTTTAGCATCCAAGCTTTGTTTGGCATCATTGTGTCTGTGTTTGTCAGTCCAAAGACCTCCGCCAACATTGTAGCTAGATGTCAGTGAGCACCTCAGCAGCTCCCTTTGCTGTCTCTTTCTTTCTCCCCCCACTTTCTCCCTCTCTCATTTTGGTATAGCTTGCTTGTTTACTTTGGATAACACACTTTTGTATTTGCTCATAATGCTTGTTGAGTTGAGATTCCTTCTATAAGCCCCTAGGGTTTTTTTTTTAAATCTCAGCTGCACATCTTGCTTAATATCTTTTGTTGTGTTTTGTTTTGCTGCTTTGTTTTATACGTGCAAATGAAATCAAAATCAATACAAATGATAGTATAAATAAAAAGAATTACACATGACGTGTTTCACAAGGTGTATGTATGGTTACACCTGCCTATTCATAACACACCTGACACCTAACTAAAGAGTCACACATATACCTGTATGGCAGGATTGCAGGAATCGGTCACGCACTCGCATACACACACCTGTGTGTTAAGAGTCACGTGCATTTACCCATGCAGCATCTGTGTGGTTGAATTGCAGAAATCACATGCACACCATTCATGTGTGCATCTGTTTTTCTTTTTCTAGGCACTTCATCCCTTGTGTGTGTGTGTGTGTGTGTGTGTGTGTGTGTGTGTGTGTGTGTGTGTGTGTGTGTGTGTGTGTGATAAAAAGCAAAACATCAAGTCGTTAAGTTGTTGCTTTACTTTGTGTATACAGCAGTACAGTACATTTCTTTAAGGAACATACAGCACGAATAATGTTTTGAATCACAGCTACTCCTTTCTTTTTCTCTCGTACATTACCTCTGCCTATCTCTGACTCTCGCCCTCTGTCTTTGTCTGTCTCTATCTCCCTCGGATTGACATGTTGTAAGTCAGGAGTGGTTAAATGCTCTAGGTGCAGACAGAAGTACTTTGTTCCTGCATCCTAGATGGCCCCCCCTGCTGCTGGTCCCTGGCCAATCCAAATACGATCTTTACACTTTAGATTCCAGTCTTTCAGCTTGGGAGGGTTTTGAGGTTTAGAGGTACGGGCTCTGGGACGAGGGAATGGGGCAGTAAGTGGAGGTGGTTTGGAAGAGTGAAGTAAACTATGTCTGGGGGTGGATGGAAATTAGTTTTAGGTGAAGGTCGTTTCATCGGGTGTTGAGGTATTTGTGTGCAGGGGGGGGTATTTGAGAAGCAGGCTTTCAAACCTCTCCTGGTGATGTTTCTTTAGGAAGTTGTGTGTGTGTATTTGTTTGTTTTTGTGTCTGTGTGATTCCCCATAGCAGATTTTATTCAGTTACCAACAGCACCTCATTTGAAAACCTTTGATTGATTTAAAGTATGGTCAGGGAACGAGAGAGAGAATGAAAGTGAATGTGGGGGGTGATAGAAGGCAAAAATTAGAGGGGAAAGAAACAGACCTAGAGCCTGAAACGAAGAAGAGATGGGGAGTATTAAGAGGGAAGACAACACAAGAAAAATTATACTGAGAGCGAAAAACAGACACTCGAGAACAGGGCTTAAAAGATATAAATACAAAATATTTTGTTTGTCGTTTACCTCTTGATTATGAAACATTATTTTTAGTCTCTGAATTGAAATACAAAATGATTTCACTACGCTAAGTCCATTTCTTATCAGCGTCTTTTCAGTTGCAATGGACTTTCGAAATGAAAAATAAAATGTTCCAGTAATGCTGAAATTTGTGTTCTGCCATTGTAATTTTGTTGAACTTTAGGTTATTGATTGTCCTGCCATACTCCACTATTGATTATGAGGCCAGTTAGCTTAAATCCTCCAAAATTATCACTGAGTTGCCTTTGAGTCATTGGCTGGAATTAAAAAAAAAACAAAACATGCATGGTGCACTTAGATTTCCAACATTCATGTGTTCCAGTCATGTGGTTGAGCACCCATTTGATTACCTGACCGAGGGGGCGGCCTAAGTACATCTCTCGCCATCTTACAATGCTGTGATTGCAAACATTCCCAAATCCTCTGTGAATAGTACACATGGCTTGAAACTCTGGTTAATGGTCACACCCATATTTGCATATGAAACTGGTCGTTGGTTTCGGTGGTTATGCAACTGTAGTGTTTGTAAGGGGTGGTTTAGACTGAAGAGTTTAGTTGATTGATGAAACGTATCTGTCAATAAACGTTGTATCCAGATGAACTTATTCAACCTTCTTCGACAGATTTGATTACAGAGGGCTTCTATAGGGGCCACTGGGCTTCTCAGTCCCCTAGAAATCAGTGTTTGCAATTTACATGGAAATTTAGACCAAGTAATGAGGAAATCAAATAATCACCAAACAACTTAATTTTTCAAGTTCAAAACTTAAAAATTTAAATTTTTGCGTAAGTTCCGTTCTCTTGCAGGCCCACTTAAGAGCATGTGTCTCATAGTTAAACCAGGATGGGGGGGGCGTCCGGGTAGCATAGCGGTCTATTCCGTTGCCTACCAACACGAGAATTGCCTGTTCAAATCCCCATGTTACCTCCGGCTTGGTCGGGCGTCCCTACAGACACAATTGGCCGTGTCTGCGGGTGGGAGGCCAGATGCGGAAATGTGTCCTGGTCGCTGCACTAGCACCTCCTCTGGTCTGTCAGGGTGCCTGTTCGGGGGGGGGGGGGGAATAACATGATCCTCCCTCGTGCTACATCCCCCCGAGGAAACTCCTCACTGTCAGGTGAAAAGAAACAGCTGGGGACTCCACATGTATTGGAGGAGGCATGTGGTAGTTTGCAGCCCTCCCAGGATTGGCAGAGGTGGTAGAACAACAATCGGGACGGCTCAGAGAGCGGGATGATTGGCCAGGTACAGTTAGGGAGAAAAGGGGGGGGGCAGGATGTAGACCCATTTAGTCGCCTAGCTCTAGTTGTGAGGGGTGCAACTGCATCCGGGGAGACTAGAGAGGGCCACATTTAATTCAATAGTGAGATTTTAAATCGAGTCTGTCTCTACAGTGAATGTAGCCAAGACTTCAGGCAACTGCTGGCCAAATGTGTGTGTGTGTGTGTGTGTGTGTGTGTGTGTGAGAGAGAGAGAGAGCGAGTGAGAGAGACAGAAAGAGAGATAGAGCGCTAAGTCAGTCAGAGCAGCTGAGCTGTGTTTTTCCTATTAGGCCAGATAGCTAATATTACAAAGTCGGGCCATGGAGCTTAAGGCCTAGTGCTTCTATAGACTACAGCTAGGATCATACTGACACTGAACTGTTCCTCGCTGCACCACTACATTATACAAAAGAAGAAAAATGTTTGCATCTGATTTTGAATCTAGCCTTGGCTTCGGATTATGATGGATTAAGTTTACTGTAGATTTAAAGCCTGATTCTTCCTGGCTGTATTCATTTAAAAAGCTCTTCTAGAGGAAAACTGCTTACCCTGCACACTTCATGAGGTGACAATCCCAGATGAAAGAGAAAGATAGGGGGGCCTTTTTACTGCAGACCAGAAGCTTTTTGGGAACAGCCAAAGGCTGACGTTTCAGTTGGATGCCTATCAAATCTCTGGTCTGCAGCCATGTGGGATAGTCACCTCATGAAGTGTCTTGGATAAGAAGTGACCTGTTGAAGTCACCTCATGAAGTGTCTTGGATAAGAAATGACCATTTGAAAATCTCAATGTACTAATTTAGTCCATTATTCCATTTAGCTGGGGAATTTTACTCAAAAAAGCACTTTGTACAAAGTTCTTTTTGAAATAAAATGTGAAAAGCATATGGCAATTAACAGGAAGTTATGCTGTCTACGCTGCAACATCCATATTTTCTGGCGGCTAATTTTAGCTGAGGTTTCAACAGTGAGCTCCTTTCCAGATAATGGATTTCAACTTTTCTATGTGCTGTAATCATTCTGTCATTTTTCTCATCGATTATTGACATCAAGATAAATATATAATTTTACATCACTCATCATACATCATTCTCTTTAAATGTAAGATCAACTTATGCTATGTTTTGCAAAACTATAAGACATCCATCCATTATCCAAGCCACTTATCCCAATTGGGGTTGTGGGATGCTGGAGCCTATCACAGCAGTCATTGGGCGGCAGGCGGGGAGATACCCTGGACAGGCCATCACATGGCTGACACATTCACACCGAGGAACAATTTTGTGTGGCCGATTCACCTGACCTACATGTCTTTGGACTGTGGGAGGAAACCAGAGCACCCAGAGTATATAAGTATACTATAGGACATACACCCTCGAATTATTTTTCTGCACAATAGTATAAAACTCTTATCAACCTTTTCTGTATCGAAAGTAACGGCAGGATAAGTGTCTTGGTAGATGTAAAGCACAGTTACAAGCATGCAAACTCCACACAGAAAGGACCTGGGATAGCCTAGGGTTCGAACCCAGAACCTTCTTTCTGCAACAGTGCTAAACACTGGGCCACTGTGCTGCCCCCCCCCCCCTTTTTAAATTTTTTTTTTTTTAAAGCTGTACTTTATTAATTCCCGTGGGGAAATTCATCCTCACGTTGATTGTTTCAGTGTCACACATTAGGGCTGTCACGATATTAGATTTTCTCTGTTTGATCTTTGTGGCCAGAAGCATTCACGTTGACTATATTATCGTGATAGCTGTAGAAATTTTGGGAAAAAAATATGCTATCAGTCAAATTCATCTTTAACTTGGTTTATTGTGCATTTTTCTTTTTTGGCAAATGTATTGCACTCAAAATATTGAGTGTGTGTGTGTGGGGGGGGGTGGTGGAGGGAGAGTCTGTAACCATAACTGAACAAAAGCATACAAAAAGAACAATTACACTTAATGGATAGTGAAAAGGCAATCAGATGAAGGTCTTGCATCTGCCATCAATACAATGTCAACTGAACAAAATCACTTGCGGGGACAGAGAGTTTGTGTGCGAGACCACAGGCTGACAACTAACCACTCTGATACACTGGATTTAATGTCCACTGAGCATGTCTTTACATAATTTTTTCCTCTTGCCATTTTTCATGACATGATTTTGCACGGCAGTAGTAGCCACACGCTGTGGTAGGAGTTAGCTAGTGCAGCAGTTTGACAAACAGTCTGACTCAATGTCAAGCCCAACAAAGGTTACATGCATTCATAATACACATGACCTTGGTTTTTTTTTACACAACACAATCAAACGTATAATTAATTGCAAGGCAGGGAAATAAAACACTCACTTTAAATAATCTTAACCACACCATCTGTCAACTTTCAAAGGTTATATTAGAGCAAAAGGAAAAGTAAAAAAAGGTCCATATAGTTTAGTTTCAGTTCAGTTTATAAAGTAAAAATACTTCACTTCAGGATTTCCCAAATATCACTATCAATTCAATTCAGTTCAGTTCACTCGAAAAAATACTCCACTTTGGGATTTCCTGGTTATCCAACAAACAAAACTCAGAATAAGGGACCATTCCCAACTGCATTTCAGTTCAGTTAGCTCACAAAAATCCACAAACCCCCAAAGCTTTAGTCAAGAGGAAAAAAAGGCAAAAAATAAAGACAAATGGTCACCCACCCTTCGCCGACTAATGGTTACAGTGGTGAGTGATTATTAGGCTTTTGTCAAGTCTCCAGAGATGTTAAGCTGTTGGATCCTTGATGGATTCCTTGAGATGATTAGATGATTTTTCACGGGGACAGACATGCAAATATATAACAAACGTAGGCTTAACATGGTGAAAAGGCCTGGGAAGGCTGTCAAAGTGGAGGTCTAACTTCTCCCTGCTCTATACTTGCTGGCGTCAGTCGTCATACTGAGTTGTGCAACTCACCATAAAGAAACATAAGGGGCCAGTCCTTCTGAAAGCAGGTACAGTTAAGGTCAAAATTATTAGCCCCCTTTATGAAACCAAACAAAACCCTTAACTTTTCCATGGAAATGACCATAACCAAAAGTGTTTGTAGTTTAATTGCTTCCAAAAGAACAAAGACAAAATCTCCACTCAGCGTGATTAAGATATTTTACTGATGTGCTGAACTGAAACAAGAAAAAACAAAAATGACAAGGCCGAAATTATTAGCCCTCTGACAATTAATAGTCAATAGTGTAATCTTTCTGACTCACAACTGACAACAACCTCTTAGGGTAGTTCCTAACTAGGCTGGCACATGTCTCTCAGGGATCTAGCCCATTCTTCCATGGAAAATTGTTCCAGCTCATCCTAATTGCATGGTTTTCGAGCATGCACATTAACCTTGAGCTCCCGCCACAGATTCTCAATAGGATTGAGATCCGGGCTCTGAGAGGGCCACTCCAGGACCTTGATTTTGGTGTCCTTCAAAAAGTTTTGGGCCAACTTGGATGTATGCTTCTGGTCATTGTCTTGCTGGAAGACCCAGCAGCGACCTAAAGCTAGACTGGCAGCACATTTCTTTACATTATTCTGAAAAATGTCAACATAATCTTCTTTCTTCATGATCCCATGCACCCAAACAAGGTTCCCTGTGCCTGAAGCAGGAAAACAGCCCCACAGCATTATGCTCCCACCACCATGTTTAACTCTGGCAACTGTGATTTTAGAGTTGAAGGCCTCTCCCTTCCTTCGCCAAACAAAAGCAACAAGTTTAGCCTCATCAGACCAAAGGACAGACTTCCAAAACTCGTTCACGGGCAAACTTCAGTCTGGCTTTGATGTGTCGTTGTTTGAGCAATGGAGTTATTCTTGGACGACGACCTCGAAGCCCACCGCGATGAAGAGCCCTAACAATAGTCTTCTTGAAACATCAAGTCCAGAAGAGGCCAGTTCAGCAACAGTCATCTTGGCAGAGATCCGGGGATTGTTGTTGACATCGCTGGCTATTTAACTCTCCACAGTTTTTGAAATCTTGCACTTTCGACCACACCCAGGTTTGTTTCTAACACAATTTGTCTCCTTGTGCTTTGCAATGATGCAATGTACAGCTGTTCTAGACACTGTGAAACGCTTGGAAATGGCAGTATAGCCTTCCCCTTTAAGATGAGCATCCACTGTTTTCTTTCTGAGTTCCAGACTGATTTCTTTACTTTTTGGCATTGCTTCTTACCAAGAATTTAAGAGTAGTCCCTCTCAATCAAGTGTTCAAGTGCCACTAGCCCTGGTCATTGGAGTCCCTTAAGTAAAGTTCAGTGCTGATTGATTGCTCAGGTGTGGTTTGAAAGCTGATCGATTGGTAAGGTGTATTTTGAAAGCAAAAAATCACATGAGGGCTAATAATTTTGACCACCTCAATTTTCACTACATTTGGTATAAAGCAAACCTGAAGATTTATTTTACATTCCAAAATGTACCAAATAGGGGCCTTAACATTGATGAATGTTTTACTATGTACAGTTTTATGAGTGACACAAACATTGGGCAGAATTTTAGGGAAATGTTCCATAGTTCCTTGGGGGCTAATCATTTTGACCTTAACTGTAAATCAGAGCCATATCACTGGTTGACAGGGCTGGTGGGTGTGTGGAGGTGAGTGAAAACAGACTGATAGCCATAAACATATTTCTTATTATTTATAACAACATAATTTGGGTGATCGCGAAACTAGCTAGTTATTGCGTAACGGCATCATGTAAGGTATATGTGTGTGTTGGGGGACAAACCAAGAATGGAAAGAAATGGAAATTATTTAAGAGGCGCTGCGTTATTTAGACATATTATCATATGTGTATTATAAACATATATCAATATTTCATTTTTTAAATATCACGATTATCATCAATATTGGTATATCACAACACCCCATCACACAATTTGCTGCCTTTATTTCTCGTTTCCTTCCGCTTCCGGTGTGGGAAGATGGCTGCGCGAATTCACGTTTGCAGCAGCCTCACCCAGTGCCGGTGTTGGAAGATGGAGGCGTGAATTCACATTTTCAGCGGCCTCACCCAGTACCATCCCTGCAGTGTCTTTGTCCCCGTCTGCGTCTAAGTTTTGTCTTCATTTGATGGCTGGGAGAGCTGGCACTGGGTCAGCGGGGCAGGCTAAGCTAACTGCTAGCCCATGCAGACCGGCAGTTCCAATAACACGAGGGCAGTCTGGTGACGGCCTGACCTGGCGTTGACTGTAGTGTTTTTGATGTTGTCATGAGGCTTCCGGGGAGGTGTGTTGAGGGTGTCTTGCTGGGAGAGCTTGGTCTGCTTCGTCCGGTAGGCCTGGGGACCATAGCCCCTGCCTGGATCTGAGTCCAAGGACGAAACACCAAGGGCGGTCTGAGAGGACGTGCAAGTGGGGCAGGCTAAGTTAACTGCTAACCCATGCAGACTGGCAGTTCCGACAGTCATCCTGGCTGGCGTTCGTTCCCTTGGACAGTGATTTTTTTTGGTTTAGTTTGGATATATGTATTAGTTTGCGTATGTGTGTTCTTGTAGTTTTTGTGTGTTTTTGTCTTTGTGTTGTACTGCTGGGGGAAATGGCATTTCATTTCATTTCATTGATGCAAGTGCATGAAGTGAAATGACAAAAGTGTTTCTTATTCCTGTTCCTGATTCCTTGTTTGTCTTGTTTGGCCCTGTGATGGTCTGGCAGCCTGACCAGGGTGTCTCCCCGCCTGCCGCCCAATGACTGCTGGGATAGGCCCCAGCATCCCCACCTCCCTGAGTAAGGATAAGCGGTTTGGATAATGAATGAATGTCTTGTTTGAGGTTATGCAGTGATAGTGTATTCAACATATTAAGCACACAAAGGCTACTTAAATGATGAAGTTTGTAGTTTTGTGTGTGTGTGTGCACATGCACATCTGTGTGAATGTTTGTGTGTATCACCAGCATGTCTCAAACCCTCTGCTGTTGGTCCCATCTCTCTGAAGTTACAGCAGGAATGTGAGAACATGTTCACTGAGTTTTTACTGCAGGTTAACAGACACACAATCCTACATGGTCCTCGTGTGAAAACACTTCTCTCCGATATGACATTACAGGTAGTTTCTTTTCTCTCAATCCCCACCGCATGCACACACACAGACTCACACATTTTCCCCGGAAATCGTAAATCTTTCAGTCAGTCTGTTATGGGATCTGATTGTTGTTTGGAAAGTTATTTTTACTGTCTCCAGAGTGCCTCTGGGTAAAGTGCTACTCAACATTCCCACTGAGATGCAGGATGCAGTTCATCAGGAGAGCCACAGGGGGCGATATGCGTCACAGGGTTATCAGGGGCATATTTTTGGGACGTTTACTACTTTCTCTTGTCTCCGTCTTTGCTCTTTGTCTGTCCTCAATGCTGTAATGTGTCCAAGGTAAAGTGAATTCTAAATTATGTCCTGTGTGTGTGTGTGTGTGTGTGTGTGTGTGTGTGTGTGTGTGTGTGTGTGTGTGTGTGTGTGTGTCACATTTAACTGGACCCCTCTTGCTTTTGCAATTGTCGATTATCAAGACCTTGTCAGTTGTCTTTGTGAGTCCTTGTCCTCTCCCATTATCCACAGTTTTTTATCCTCCTTCATTCCCTCATCTGTTTTTGTGTTTTTGTGTAGTTTTTAGTTTTGTTTTTTTCAGCTCTTTCTCTCTCCCTCTCTCAAAGGTGTAAAAACCACATGCAAATAGTAAACATCCCATGCACTTGAGCCACTGATTCTAATCAATACCACTCCTCAGCTAGGTAGGAAAAAACGACTTGAGTGAAATCAGCTGGTTTGGTACAGGTGTGGAGCAAATACGGTGGTTGGGAGGTGTACTTTCTGGACCTGGTTTTTACACATCCTCTCTCTTTCGATCTCGCACTCTTATTAGTGGTCTTTTTCTTAACACTTTCACGTCATCCTTTCCATGTTTTGTCTACCATCTTCACACCTCATTTTAACCCTCCCCTGCCCCATCCTTCTTTCTCCTCCCCCCATCTGCTTCCTCTCTCCTTTTCCCCTGCCTCTCGCCGCTCTAGTGCCTCTCTGTTCCTTACTCTCTCTTTTGCACTTTTTCACCCACCCTCCATCTTTATTTTATTTCTCTCTCCCTCTCACTCTCTCTCTTTCTGTCCCCTTATTGCTGAGAGAAAAGGGTGCATTCACTAACCAGTGGTGTTGTTATCCGTGTACAAGCCAGGGGTTTGTTCTGTGCTTGATCATATTACAGGACAAATCAGGCCAAAGTCAGTCATGTTCACACAAATTTTCTCTCTCTCTCTCTCTCTCTCTCTCTCTCGCTCTCTCTCTCTCTCTCTCTCTCTCTCTCTCTCTCTCTCTCTCTCTCTCTCTCTCTCTCTCTCTCTCTCTCTCTCTCTCTCTCATACACACACACACACATATAGTCCTCCAGTAGTCGAGTTGAGAGTGTCAGTTAATCCTTGACCAGCTGCTGAGGTATCAGTGTTCAGCTCAACTCCTTGGTTTGGGGCCACCCTACCCAACAAGACAAGGAGCTCTGATTGAGGTTGCAGGATGACGAATCATGTATTTTCCCAATTAATGTCTTGGCATTCACACAAAAAAAATGCAAGCAAGCAAGCAAAATTTTATTTATATAG
This sequence comes from Lampris incognitus, assembly GCF_029633865.1. Lineage (NCBI taxonomy): Eukaryota > Metazoa > Chordata > Actinopteri > Lampriformes > Lampridae > Lampris > Lampris incognitus. Next base: position 15,738,938 of record NC_079223.1, read on the forward strand.
CGCTTTTAAAAACATGGTTACAAAGTGCTTTACACTCAGTACTCAAAATACTGTATAAATACATAAAATAAATTGAATGAATATAAGACATGGCATTGGGAGTAACAGATCAAGCTAAACATGAAACAAAACAGAAGGCAGGTGGGGATCTATAAAAAGGCTTGCCTGAAAAGATGGGTTTTTAGAAGCCACTTAAGACAGTCCAAAGATTCAGCGAATCTAATGGATTGGGGAAGATTATTCCAGAGGCTTGGGGCTAAAACGGCAAAGGCGTGGTCACCTTGTGTTTTGCAGCTGGAGTGAGGGATGGATAAAAGACCGAGGTTTGAGTATCAGAGTGGTCAGGAAGTGGAATGAGGAATGAGAAGATCAGAAATGCCGTGCTTTAAATATAATCAATGGGATCTTATAGATTATTCCGAATTTTACGGGGAGCCAATGGAGGGATGCAAGAATAGGGGTAATATGGGACCTACGGCTAATTCTAGTTAGTAGTCTAGCAGCTCCATTCTGAGCCAACTGTAGATGATTTAAAGTAGCTTGGTCGAGGCCAGAGTACAGGGAGTTACAGTAATCTAGACTGCAGGAAATGAAAGTGTGAATTAATTTTTTGATATCCTTAAAAGACAAAATATTTATGATTTTTGCAATATTTCTTAGCTGAAGAAAACAGGATTGGACAAGCTTAGTAACATGGTGATCGAAAGACATATTCTGGTCAAAGATGATACCAAGACTTTTAGCGGTAGGATTGATGTTTGAATGAAGTGGACCAAAAAAATGATCAACTGCAGTGGCAAAGTTCTCAGGACCAATTAAGAGAACTTCAGTTTTGTTGGTGTTCAGATGGAGGAAATTAAGGGACATCCGGTCTTTGGTGGCAGCTAAGCAATCATGGAGGGAGGACAGTTGATTCGGGTTATTGGGTTTGGCAGAGAAACAGATCTGACTATCATCGGCATAACTGGTGTGACATGTCTTGAAAGTGACTAAACAAATGACCCAGAGGAAGCACATGTAAAGAGAAGAGGATTGGCCTGTGCTGACAATTACATTCTCTCAAATACCACTTTTTGTCTTGAGTTCAAGGTTTTGCCTTGGTGACAGTGCCCCCTGCTTAAGTGTCTAAGTTTAATATCTACTTAATCCATACCCTTTCCAGCAGTGCTTTTACGTCATTACTTCAGAACAAAGTAGCTGTAGTTCTGTATGCAGTGTTGCCATTCAGGTCCAAGAGTGTGCTGGTTTTCACTCCAGCGAAACACCACACCAGCTGTCATTACTGTAGTTTCCCATCGCTGGTTGAATCAGCTGTTGTAATGTTAGATTGGAATTAAAACCTAGTGGTTCTACACTGATGTATAAGCAACAGTGAGAATTTCCACAACAATCTTTTATGTTGCTGTGAGGTGAAAGTTCAAATCAGTCTTTCACACATCCATCTTTGTACTTTTGTACATGGAAAATATGTCTTAAACATTTGAAAAACACTTTTTTATTTTTTTTATTTTACAAAAGTTGTGTTTTATGTCATTAACATGTTGAATGTATTGTGACACTGAAGTTAGAAAATAAATATTCCAACAAATTTGAAATTGTAAGAAGAACAAACTTTGGGAATGTTCAAGGAGGGCAAATACTTTCTGTAGGCACTCAACATTTGTATGTATGTATGCGTTTTGTTTCTGTTGTTTGTGTATGTGTTCCCCCCCCCCCAAAGTGTGTGTCTGTGCACAATGTTGCTTTTATTTCCTGAACCCTCCCCCAGGTTGTACCATCCTAGTTCAACATTCCAAAGCAGGAAAACTCAACAAACCACACTGTCATTGAGCCCTAAATGTTTTTGTTTGATTTCGTGTTTATTTTTTGTTAGCTTTGGATGTTTGGAAAGGTTCCCTTTTTAAATTGTGCCCAGTGTGTGACATATTTTCTCCTCTTCTCCTCTCTTGTGTCCTCACCTTGTCATTATTGGCTCTCCTTCCAGCTTCCTATTAGGAATGAGATTCCAGACCATTTGGAAAATATTGCCTATTTAATGTTTGATTGGCTGGTGGTGAAGCAATGTGAGGAGTTCATTTCGGGGATCTTTATTGACAGTGTGCTATGCTAACTAGAACATGGTGTGGTGTGGGAGCGAGAGACCTTTTGAAGAGCATACTGCTTACTTGGGGCCAACCTTAACATTCATTTGGCCTCCTCCTTCTCGCAGCTCCCTCTCTCTGTCAATCTGCTCTTGCCTGTCTCTGACTTGGCATCTTTCTCCTTTTCTTCCTTGCTGCACTGTCAATCACGTCTTTGTTCGTTTCTGACTCCCTCTGTTTCTTGCTCTCTCCCTGTCTCTGTACCTCTGTGTTTCCCTCTCTGGGCTTCATCCACCCAGATGGTCCTGTCTCATGTGGTCTCTGCATGTGCACAAAAGTGTGCATGTCCGATGACAGAGAGATGCTGTTATTGTCATTTTCTCTGCTAATCCTGTTTCCATCCTGACATTTCCTGTGTGTGTGTGTGTGTGTTTTAAAGCATGATGTATCGACTGGAGCTCTCAAGGCAGCGCTGGATGGGGTTGTACAGGAGTGTGTGAGCTTCGTGGGGGTGGACATCAACATCTGCTCTGAGACGCTGATGAGGTAGGAGACACACACACACACACACACACAAACTATTACTCCACATACAAAATGCAAGTGCATGCACACAAGTGCTTTCATTGCTGTCACATTCCTGTGGACTGACACACTTACACAATTGCATGCACACGCGCGTGCGCGCGCGCACACACACACACACACACACACACACACACACACACACACAAGCAAGCATATTCTGAGAAACAGTGATGATGGTCCAGACCTCCAACATACTTTTCCCTAGCAGTCACAACATGGCAAAGCTTCATACACCCACACACACACACACACACACACACATACACACCTGCCAGCTTGTTTAGTCTAATGCATCACACACAGTCTCCCCCATTGGATTGACTGGATTGTACAGAGAGGATTAAGGCAGATATAGTAGAAACAGACAAGCATGTACACACAGACACACACTACATGTAGATAGTGTGACACATTCTCAATTTTTTGATATAGGACAAACATTTCGCCACATATGCTGAAACACATATGACATAATCATATGTAAATTCACAAATTTGACACATCACATTAACAAACTCACATGTGTGCATGCACCCACACTCACAAAGTATGAAATGAGCTGGCACTAGCAGCAGGGCAGGCATCAGGTCATCTGTTTACCTGTCTGCTCTATGAATGAACTTTTTCCATGCCTGGTAGGACTCATGTCTCACATACACACACACACACACACATACACACACAAAAAACATATACACACAACGCATACACACACGTGTTGTGGCATTATGTAGAGTGTTGACACAGTACTGTGTCTAACGGTGAGTGGGCCACTCTGGACTGTTGACATTTGGCTATTGAGCAGAGCTAATCAAGTTTCAAACACAGGGCCCCATTCACACATGGCTAAAACTGGAGATATCCTTGCTACAGTTTAGCCTTAGGATCCATGACATTAATTCATGAGTTTAAATACATAATGGCTTGGGGTTTTTTTTCTTTTGAGACTGTCCACAACATAAGCTTTTGTTAGAAAGGGGGGGGGGTTCCAAGGGAAAAAAGGTCAAGATTCACTGATCTAGGCTCTCAGGCTAAGCCCTACTTAGTCAGTGTTTTCTCCCTAGGCATATAGCAGGTCTCAGTGCGGGCCGTGCACGGAGCATTGTCGAGTGGAGGGAGCAGAACGGACCCTTCATGAACAGGGAACAGCTCAAACTGGTCAAAGGCATGGGGCCTAAAAGCTTCCAACAGTGTGCCGGCTTCATCAGACTCAATCCTCAGAGTTTACACAGGTACACACACGCGCGCACACGCATAGATTCATACACACGCACAATCCAAGACATCCCGATGTGTTTCCACTGACAAAGACACTCACCTTTTAAAGGTGCTGTATACGAGATTTCAGGCATCAATATTTCCACTGCTATGCTGATGACATGCAGCTGTATCTCAGCATCAAACCATCCACTCAGCTCCCCCACAATCCCCTGTCAGTTGCCTGCACCAAATAAAAATCTGAATGTCCTCAAATCTACTCAAGCTAAATAGCAATAAGAAAGCTCATGGTTGTGGCTCCCAAGGCACTGCTCCGAAAGGTTGGCGATCTCCTCGACGTGGATGGATGCTCCGTCTGCCCATCCCCAGAAGTCCGCAACTTCGGTATCATTCTGGACTCCACTCTCTCATTCCAGGCAAACATCATATCCATCACTAAATCCGCTTTCTTTCACCTCAAACACATCTCCAGACATCCTCCATCACTCTCGGACTCTGTGGCAGAGACCCTCATCCATGCCTCCATCACCTCCCGTCTGAATTATTGCAATGGAGTCCTGTCCGGGGTACCCAGGAAAACCCTGGACAGGCTTCAGTATGTGCAGAACTGAGCTGCCAGGGTTCTCAGCTGCAACAAGCCCTGGCAGCACATCACCCCCACCCTCGGCCACCTTCACTTGCTCCCAGTCAAGTCCCACGTTTCCTACCAATCGCTCCATGCCCTTGCCCCCCAGTACCTATCAGACCTCCTCCACCCCTATATTCCATCCCAGAATCTGCGGTCCACAGTTACAGGCCTGCTCTCCATCACCCATCCAGCCTGCAAACTTTTGAGGACAGAGCCTTCAGTGTGGCACCCCTTCATCATTTGGAACACTCTCCTAGCAGAGATCTGCAACACTCCTTCTTTCCACACATTTAAAAAAAAACTCCTGAAACCTCACCTGTTCACCAAGGCCTATGGTCTCTAGTCACTTCTATCATCCCCGGCAATCTTTGCTATTTTTATTTTATGTCCTTGTTTTATTTGTTTTGTCTGCTCCACTAAGTGTAAAGCATCCTTGGGTCCCTTTAAAGTCACTATATAAATTTAAGTTGTCGTTGTTGTCATTGTTGTTATAGCAGCAAACAACTATCTGTTCCCTGAAAGGCTCTATACAAAACTAAGTTGTTGTTGTTGTTACGTAAAGAGAAAGTGGATTAATGGCATCCTGAGCAGAGAATGAAGTCACACTCCCTCTGTGTGTTTGGTAATCTGAGTTTCTCTGTTCTTTGTTTGGGAAGCTGGTCCAGCCGCCCATGCATGTTAGTAGTGCATGTGAGGTAGCTAGCGTTAACAGGGTAGCTAGCAAGCTAATAACTATGTTACATGGATTTAGGTCATTCAGCAGATGGGAGAAATCGCTCCTTACCAAGCTGAATATGTTACTAATGTTAATAAAATAATTCTATACTGTAAAAATCAATATTCCAACTGAACCAAATGAAATAATAGCCAACCACGTAAAGGGAGGGGGGAGGTTGGGTTTGGTCTGAGATGCTGGTGCTGAATATTGTATATAGCACCTTTAAGTTTGTAATATTTTGTTGGTGTCATTGTTTTCCCATACAGGGTTCCCATGCATCATAGATAACCTGGAAATTTATAGACTAGTTTTTCAGTCACTGGAAACACCTGGAAAATGCTAAAATTGACCAAAAGTCCTGGAAATACTATTGAGGTCATGGAAAATTGTGATGTTCGGTTATAAAATCTTATATTTACCAACTGAGATTGCATATTTTTAGCCTTTGTTTAATATCTTCATGATGTTTCCACTGTTAATTAATACTGAAAAGTATGACCAGCCATAAGTAATGGCTGTCATGTATATCCAAACAAAATTCCAGGAACATTTCCTTCAAAAATCCTAGAAAATTATTTCCTAAAAAAAGAGTGGGAACCCTGTAGTAGCCCACAGTTGTTTGGCACTCAAAGTCACTATTTTAATTTTACTTTCAACAAACGTTTAAGAAAGTTATACATGGTTAATTTACCCATTTATTATGCATATTATGATGATTAGGTTTAAAGTCCTCTCATATTGCATAAACACATCCTTTCATTCATGCAATTCTTTTTCCCTCATTGGCTGCTGACACCTACTCCCAGGTTGCCTGAATTTTTATGAATGAGTAACATGTATCACTTATTTTATGATTAACATCCAGGAAGGAAAAACCCTATTCTGTGTGTTTCTTAGGGACACAGTCTGAATTAGTCCATTTATAATGTCATAGTCCCTTGGCTTGATTGTGTGAGAGGCAGTGGTGGGCTGTCAGGGCCATCAAGGTCTTCTCTGCTGGCCCTGTCAAAATCAAAATCATAATTTGTTTTTCATAGTTAAATTGAAGTGTGCCTGAAATGAGTCTGAATTCAATTACTTGTTTCCTGAGCAGGGATTTCCTATGTCATCTAAATGTGTCACAACTCCTTGAACCAGCACTAGTTGTATTGCTAGCCTTTCCTTGAAACCCGCAGCTGCAAACTGATTACAACTTTGAGCGACTGTATCATCAGCCAATCAAATTTTGATTTGTAGTGACAGAACGCACCCTCTCGTCCAAACGGGACGGGAGGGTGTGCTCCAATTATCGGGGCGTCACACTGCTCAGCCTCCCTGGGAAAGTCTACTCTAGGGTGCTGGAAAGGAGGCTCTGACCAATTGTCAAACCTCGGATCCAGGAGGAACAATGCGGATTCTGTCCTGGCCTTGGAACAATGGACCAACTCTCTGCCCTTGCGAAGGTGTTGGGGGGGGGGGGGTTTGACCAGCCAGTCCACGTATTTTGTGGACATGGGGAGGGCTTGTGACTGTGTGCCCCAGGGCGCTCTGTGAGGGTGCTGCGGGAGTGTGAGGTACTGGGGCAGTTGCAGCGGGCCATCCAGTCCTTGAATGACCAAGGTGAGAGCTGAGCCCACATTCTCAGCACAAAGTCAAACACATTTTCGGTGGGTGTTGGACACCGCCAAGGTTACCCCTTGTCTCTGATTCTGTTTGTGATATTCATGGACAGGATCTTAAGGTGCAGCCAACATGAGGAGTGTGTCCGTTTTGGGAACCTCAGAATTGCATCGCAGCTGTTCACAGATGATGTGGTTTTATTGGCTTCATCAGAACGCGACCTCCAGCGCGCACTAGGGTGGTTTGCAGTTGAGTATGAAATGGCTGGGATGAGAGTCAGCACCTCCAAGTCTGAGGCCATGGTTCTCTATTAGAAAATGGTGGATTGCTCCCTCCGGGTTGCTCCCTCTCGGTTTACCAGTCAGTCTTCGTTCCAGCCATCACCTATGGTCATGAGCTTTGGGTAGTGACCAAAAGGGTGAGATCGTGGATACAAGTGGCTGAAATGAATTTCCTCCATAGGGTGTCTGGGCTCAGCCTTAGAGATAAGGTGTGCAAATCGGACATCCGGAGGGAGCTCGGAGTAGAGCCACTGCTCCTTCACGTCGAAAGGAGCCAATTGAGGTGGTTTGGGCGTCTGATTAGGATGCCTCCTGGGTGCCTTCCTTTGGAGATTTTCCGGGCACGTCCAACTGGGAGGAGACCCCAGGGTAGACCCAGAACTCGCTGGAGGGGACTACTTGTCCAGTCTGACCTGGGAATGTCTTGAGATCCCCCATGAGGAGCTAGAGGGCGTTGCTGGGGAGAGGGACGTCAGGAGTGCCCTACTTAGCTTGCTGCCACTGCGACCCGACCCCAGACAAGCAGCTGATGATGAGATAAATAACAGAACGCCCCAGAGACCCTGCTATGTATCGGTGCCAGCCCCTGGTGTCATCATCCACTTTGAGCTTCAATCCTTTAGCGGGTTGTGAATGAACTGAGCGCAATGGCCTCCACATTAACAGCTACGGACAATCTTGTTGCCGATCTACTTGTGTTTTTTGCAAATCTGGTGGGATTGTCTGCATTATTTTACATGTTCTCCCAAACAGGCTAAATTACTGGATGAATTTTGCGAAAGAAGGCTGCCACGAGTGAGATGGAACTTCAACTCCAGGTTTATGTGGCACATTTTTCTTATTGAATTGAAGGCAGTGCACTGATGAAATTGTGGCTATACTTTATTGAATTTGTTGAAGTTGCGCGACTGGTGAACACTACATCAACTGTGGAAACTTGGTTTTCTCTGCCAGGCAGTATGCGTTTGGTCACGCGTGTCTTCCACAGCTAATCTTGCAAACTACGGGACCAATCAGCCTAAAAAATTATGTGCACATTTATGACTGTATGATCAAAAACCTCTTGTGATTGCGGTGATTAAAAACCTTCAGAAAGCGTTTGTTCTCACTATCGACGCGCCCTCTCTTCATTCACTCTCTAGCTCGCTCTGCCACGCTCTGCCAATACTGCTTTATGTCGCTGCCCACATGCACACGGTTGATTTAGATCGGGCAGCGATGGTGCCCATTATGTATGAGTGTCGAAAGTAAACAAGATGTCAATCGTATTTTGCAGATCAGCAAATAATTCACTGCTGATCTCAGCACAGGAGAACTGGAGGAACACTGGGTGAGCCAAAAATAATTCACTTTATTCACCTCACCTCCGTGTTTGTTTAAATGACATGAGGGGGATTAGATGAGGATGTGTCATAGACTCCATTGTTAAAACTCCACTATATAAATACAATTTCAAGTATTGAATTAATCACAGTCACAGTTGGAAATCACCTTGGTAGCTACAATAAAACATTTCCCATGGTGAGCTATGTTTTCTTACCATTGTTTTATTGATTTAAAACGAACGGATGTCATTCGCCTACATTCATTTTATATCATGAAAACTGCGATGGTTAAACACATCTGAAGTCTTTTAATAGGGGCCCGTTCCCCCGGTAGGCCAAAAAATGGGTGGTTTGTCGCCAAGTCTGAACACCGTAGAAGAGGAGATACGCCCTATGGAGATCTGCACTCTACTGACTGCACTCTTCTCATTTTTTTGTCATGTGGTGTGAGTGTGCAATCTGGTTGCTGTGTAACGTAAAGGAAGCTCTGATGGTGATGCTGCAATAGCTTATAGTGCACAGTGGTATGCGTTGCGGTTGTTGAAGAATAGCTGTCTTGTTGGTTTTGATCCAGTAGTGCATATGGTGTGCGATAGTGTATTTTGTATGTGGCTGTATTGGCACCCATATGAGAAATTTGTTTGTGTGTGTGTGTGGGGGGGGGGGGGGTTGCAGTGCAGTGCAGTTCATTACTAAAGGCCCTGACTGAAACCACACAGTATGCTACTGGTGAGGGGACATTCCTGTGCGTTGTGGCTAAGCTCCAAACCTAGCTGTCCCAGTTAGCCATTGTCCTCCCATTGACCCCACCAAGAAAGCACATGAGGTTTAATTTAATATTAAGTTGACTTAGTGTTTCAGAAGTAGAGAAATTTCAGGCTGTTTTGAGCCACCAAGACTTGAAGCCCTGTGAGTAGATTACTTTATGATTGTGTGTTTTGAAACCCTCATGTCTCCAGGTTGCTCAAAATTGCAGCAGCTGTAAACCTAACACACACACACACACACACACACACACACACACACACACACACACACACACACACACATATAATCCAGTGAGTCAAGTAATTCTTTATGAGACAGTACAAGCCTGTTTCATGCCATAAGCAATCATCAGCTGTCAATAAAGCTACTCGGGAAAGGGCATACCATTTACTGCCTCGTCATGCACATCACATGCACAACGTCCAATGGGGAAGGGAGAGGTGCTACATTCAAAAACACATGATCACTAACAGCCCAATGGGAGGGGGGGTGGTATTTGTCTATTGACATGAGTTATTTATAATTACAAAATAAGTGCTTATATCTATGTCTGAAACTGCTGGCCAATTCATTCCTGTTATTCAGTATGGACATTTCTGGTTTGCAAATGATAAAGTGTTTTTCAGTTAGAAATAGATTGCACATTTTACTACTGGTTGAATATGCTTTGTTCTTTGAGAGGATTTTCCAGGTGGTTGAATCCATAGTCCCAGCATGCTTTAAGACCACCTCTATCATTCCTGTCCCCAAGAAATCAACACCCACATGCCTGAATAACTACTGACCCATAGCACTCACCCCCATTGCCATGAAGTGCTTTGAGAGACTGGTTCTGGCTCACATCAAAAACATTACCCCCCCCCCACATTCGACCCACATCAGTTCACTTACCGTCCCTAAAGGCCATAGACCTTTGGGGACGGTGCCATTGCCACTGCCCTGCACTTTGCTCTGACCCACCTTGAACTTAACAACACATACATCCGGATGTTGTTCATAGATTACAGCTCTGCCTTCAACACTATCATCCCCGCCAAACTAACCACCAAACTCCTCTCCCTTGACCTCAACCCCTCCCTCTGTAACTGGACCCTGGACTTCCTGACCAACAGACCTCAGTCTGTTAGGTTAGGTGACCACACCGCCACCCTGATCCTTAGCACAGGTGCCCCTCAAGGCTGTGTTCTGAGCCCCCTCCTTTTCTCCCTCTTTGCCCACGCCTGCCTGCCAACTCATCCTTCAAATGTAATAGTTAAGTTTGCGGATGACACCACAGTCCTTGGCTGTATCTCCAACAATGATGAGACAGCCTACAGGGACGAGATTCAGCACTTCACATCATGGTGTGCTACCAACAATCTGGTTCTCAATGTGCAGAAGATGAAGGAGCTTATTATGGACTTCAAGAGGTCTAGAAGCTGCAGCCACTCCCCCATACACATCAATGTGGTGGAAGTGGACTGTGTCTCCAGCTTTAAATTCCTTGGAGTTCACATCAACGAGGAACTCTCCTAGACCTCAAATACCCAGGCCCTTGTGAAAAAGGCCCAACAATGCCTGCATTTCCTGAGGAGGCTGAGGAGTGCCCATCTATCCCACAAAATTCTCACCAACTTCTACCACTGCACTATAGAGAGCATCCTGACCAGCTGCATCTCATTGTGGTACGGCAACTGCACATCAGCAGACCAGAAAGCTCTGCAGCGGGTCGTCAAGGTGGCCCAGCATATCACCGGTTCCCAGCTCCCAGCCATAAAAGACATTTATCACAAACGCTGCTTTCGAAGGGGTCTCAGCATCAGCAGAGATCCCACTCACCCCAACCATGGACTGTTCTCCTCCCTGCGCTCTGGGAGGCGCTACAGGAGCCTCAGAGCCCGCACTAGCAGGCTCAAAAACAGCTTCTTTCCCCAAGCTGTTGCCCTCCTGAACCTGGCTACCCACTGAATGTCTGTGGATATTTTTAAATATTTTTGTACTCGTGCTCTTTTTTAACTTATTTTAACTTTTTGGTCTTTATCTGTGTATATTTTATACCGTGTTTGCTGTGTTTGTGTATGTCTGTCTTGCACTGTTTGGCAAAGCCACAGCCCTTATTTCATTTTTAACATGTGCCTGCACATTGTTTTTAATGACAATAAATTATATTGTCTTTATATACACACACACACACACGAATTTTTAGTAGTTAACAATTTCTTTTTAATTATGCATGTTGCCATTAGATTGACCTAAAAGCAAAGGCTGCCTTTGCTTCTGGAAAGATGATTAATTTGAGATGTCTCTTGCTTATTCTATGCAGTGCCAGGTCCTCAGTGCCACAGAAGCCAGTGGTTCAGAAGGGTAAGGGAAAGGCCAGCGTCAACATACCAACCTCACCCAACCCCCTGGATCAGACCTGTATACACCCTGAGTCCTACCATGTAGCACAGAGGTATGCCACACACACACACACACACACACATACACACACACACAATGTGTTCTAATACACATTGCATCATACAGAACATAGTTATGGGAACATCAAAATCAATTTCACTACATCATGAACAAAGCTTGACATGGCATCTCTTCAGGGACAAAGGCTGGAGGGTCTTCTTGTGGCAGTCTTTTCTCCTCTGGTTTTGTCCTAATCCCTGTGGATTTGAAAACATGCAATAATAACCAAAACTGGACACCAAAAATTTAATTGTGCTGTTTTTGTGCTGACTCAACCCTTCTCACATACTGTCTGAGTTAAAGCGGGGGGGTTTGTTTTGGTTTAATGGCACTTTCTCTATTCTCCACAAAAAATAATCATGTTCTGGTCAGTCAGGTCTAGTAATTTCTTAGATATACATGGAAAGAAAAACAAAGAATTTAGCCTATCATGAAACTGATATGGATGTTTACAATCACATGATAATTATTGAGGCATTATGAAATCATTTCAACAACAAAAAATCCTTCCCTTTTTTCCTACACCTTCATTTTTCAAAGCACTGGACAAAGCTTTATTGTATTCAAATATGAACTATTGCGGCTTTGAATATTGTGAGTTTGGTACATAGTTTATTGTCAAGCAAAGATGAGCTATTCTAATTTCTTTTACTTTAAATTTAGTAGCAAAAACCTTATTATTTACTTTTGAATATGGCTGAGATTCGAATCTTGCTTATACATTTATGTCTTTTCTCATGACATGCACAGTTTATTGCTGGCAGTAAAATGCCAGGCCAGTTAATATCAATTGATCTGGTGTTTATGAGTCCTCCAGTCAAAACATGATGTGGAGTTACACTTTTCTACCTATAAGTAATAGTGCAAATAGCCAACAAGAAAAAAGGCAGCTACTACTCCTATTTCTTAGGAATTTCAAGGCTTATCTTTTTTCAGCTTTGTTTGATTGTTCGGTTTTGGCACCCATCTTTACTTAGGACTCTGAGTGTTATGAGCAATGTAACTTATAAACGATGCAGGGATTGTATACATCGTCTGCACAATGGCAACTGTGAAATCAGCATCATGATCAACCTAGAGGACATGTCCAAATGCCAACTGCAGTATTTGTTGTTGTGCTGTTAAGGCACCCAGCATACAGTGCAGTTTTCACTGAGAAGTCCCAGTGCTTCTCAAGAATTACTCAACAATCACAGGAACATATGTCTTCCAAGAACTCTCAGCTAATGGTTCTACAGATCATTTCAAATTAACTCATGAACCATTTAGATGTTGATGCTTTTGCACTTTTGCTCTGTCTGTGAGCAGAACGATTTCAGTCAAAAAACCTACAACCTTGTAACTCTAGTTAATGGTCACAGCAATTGGCATATGAAACCGATCATTGGTTTGGTTGTTATGCAGCTGTGCTGTTTGTAAGGGTGGGGTTACCTGCAGTCACTTGAGACTTAGGAAGTCACTTAGATGAATGCTGAAACATTTCCCCCACAAAACATTGTGTCCAGATGAACTGATTCAACTTTCTGTGGACTACGATCTTATCTCTTACAACTGAATTATGAAACATCATCTGCAGTTGCTGTGAAGATATACATAATGCTGCCCTGCATAAATATCATCATTCTTTGAAAACAGAATTTTATGTTCCCTTGAAGTAATTAAGTAATATTTTGTCAAAATTATGTATAGGTGTCAGTATGTGTTCTTTAAAGAAAGTTTTTAGCTGCTTTGAGGATATATGGGGAGGCAAATATGTCCTCCAGTTAAATGAAATTAAGACTGAGGTTATTTTATTTGGCTCCCTATATTCATTACATCTCCCACGATCTAGCTCCACTGTCTCCATATATCAAAGATCCCACAAAGAAGAATCTTGGCATAATCTTTGACTCCGCCTTCGTTTTGACAAACAACTGTTGAAAAATATAATTTCTTCCATTTTAGAACTATAGTACAGATGAAGCACTTCCTCATATTCTGTGACGGGGGGGGGGGGGGGGGACATACAATGCCTTGAAATAGTATTCAGTCCCCAAAATTATTTCCTCATTTGATTGTCTCAGACTCAAAATTTGAAAAATATTAAAAGTAGTTTTTTTCCCCCAGCTGATCCACAAAGCATTGTATACCATGTCAAATAAAACAGTCCAAAAACTTTTCAACAATTTACTAATAATTGAAAACCAAAATTGTGAGATTTAAAATGCATTAAAACACTTGGTAATTGCCTGGCTAACTTTGCTCAGTTGCAAGATATTGCTTTACCAACTTGCTTAACTTGTTGATGGTCTCCAACTGTGTTGGAAATTTGTGGATAACCTGTTTTTGATTAACTCATGAGAATGAATAACTAATCTCTTTGTTAAGTTCAACTGTATAGATTTTCTACAAAATCAACCAAAATTAAGACAAAAAAGTGCATTCAAAACAAGTCAGGGATACAGAGAAACAGATCTGCAGATGAGTACAAGACCATCTCAAAGGTACTGAACATACCTCAGAACTCAATGCAGTCCATCATACAGAAGTGGAAAAAAAAGCTGGAAAGAAACTACAAGTACGCTGCATGCAGCCCTTCTAAACAAGAACCGTACCTGATAGAGAGGCTACTGTGACACCAACTGCCACTAGACGGAGTTGCAGGAATCAGTGGCTGCTATTGAAGATGATGCGCATGGCTCAACAATCTCCAACATTGCACAAAAGGGGCCTTTATTGAAGAGTGACAAGGAAGGAGCCTGTATCTGTGGCAAAAAGCCTTGTTGTCTACTGAGACTGAAGTGGAACTCTTTGGCTTGAACGCTAAGCAGTATGTGTTGCATCAATCCAACATATCATCCAGGTAATACTATCCCCACTGTGAAGTTTGGTGGTGGTAGCATCTTGTTACAGGGATGCTTTTCAGAGGACTGATGAGAAGATGTATGGTCCACAAAACAAGAACTCTTGGATAAAAAAAAATGGCTTCCTTCTGCCAGAAAGCTTAAATTGAGGCAGAAGATTTTTTTTTTTTTTTTTTTTTAGCAGGGCAATGACCCAAAGCATACTGGAAGTGGCTTGAAATGAGGGAAACAGATATGCCAAGTTATCTGGGGAAACTTGCTTCAGCTTCTACCCAAACCACAGGGACTGTATGGCACAACTCAAACAGTATCTTTTTTAGTCTTTTTTGTGTTTGTTTGTGTTTTACTGCTAGCCCATGCAGACCAGCAGTTCCGACAGTCATCCTGGCTGGCGTTCGCTCTGTGGACAGTAATTTTTTTTTTTTTGGACTGTGTGGCACTGAGTGGACTGTGTTCTTAACTGTTTGTGTGTTGTTGTTTGTTTTTTTGTTTTTTTGTTTTTGCTTTGTTCTCTCTGTTTTTCTATGTTTTTGGTGGTATCGTTTTTGGAAGTTTTGGATGTGGGTTTTTATCTTTTGTGCCGCACTGCTTTGGGCTGGGTGAAACGAAATTTTGTTTCTTTTGTGTACGCAAGTACACGAAAGAAACGACAATAAATTGTTCCTGATTCCTGATATTGAAGAGTTTTTAAACAGTTTTGAAGTTAGGTTGTTTGATGATTATGTTGTTAGGCTGAAAACTTTAAAATACAAAGAGGGGGGGAAAAAACAATGCTGCCATTACTGCTAATTCCATTCCACATGTATGAAAAATAAAGCTCATTTTATCACTCACTTTTAAGAGTATTAACTAAACAAGTGTCACTTAGATTTTACATTTTATCAAATTAAATCGATAGAACATACGCATGTACTTAATTGCACATAATATAGCTAACCTCATGCTAACTGTGAATTACACATGAGCTAAACTACACGGCAAGACAATGATTGATTAGCTAAACATTTTAACAGTAGCCTATTTTAACAGTAGCCTGACAACAGAATGCTAACCACGAATTAATTCTTACAGCAACAAAGTATCAACTAACCCACCAGTGGCGTCCCTGTAGATGGCCACAAGATGAAGCTCTCCCCTCCCCAATTTCAGTTTAACTTCAACAATTTGGCTCTCATGCAGCACTCTCTGTGGCTCTCCCTCGTGGTCAGTTCATCTTTTCCCTATCGTGATCGGTGCATGAGAACCTTTAAGACTCAGCTTGCTTCTGTGTCAAAGTAAAAGCCGCCATTCATTTAGGACTTGCTTCTGTGTCAAAATAAAAGCCACCGTTCATTTAGGGTCTGGCAGCACAGGATGTCCTTGAGTTCTGACCAAGTGGGGAGACCTCAAAATTTCTGCCCATCGCCGCGCCCCAACTAAACTGAAAACAGCTTGAGCAATTTTTTATGGAGGAATGGGCAAATCCTACTAAATTACGTTGTGCATAATAGAGACTCATCCAAAAAGACTTCTGGCTGTAATAGCTATGACAGGTTGTTCAATCAAGTACTATACAATGGGGGATGAATACTAATGAATTGATGACATTTCGGTTTTTAGATTATTGATTTTTAATGGTTTATAATTTTTAGAGCTTTACCGAATACCATTTTTTGGGCTGTGAAGCTTTGGCAGTAATCAACAGCGAATATTTGGAGCTTCGGGGGGATGGGGGCATGACTTGGGAAGGAGTCAGCCAGACATTTCTCTGTTGTTGGCTGAGATGGACAGCATAGTGGTGCAACACACGTCTTTTGGTTTATTTAAAGATATTAATTGTTAAGGATTCTGTTATTCTACAGTATTGTTTTCTGTATTGTTATTTGTCAATAAAAACATTTTCCAAAAGGTTTGGTGTGTTTTATGCATGTTTTTTGAACGAGGTCCTATCTATGCACTTTTTGTGACATAACAGCTTGTGACCGTTTTTTTTCTTATCATGGATGAATTATAGCTCTACATAAATGCTCATTATAATAGGCTCTGAATCCAAGACAATGCCCGAGAAAGCACTGTGAAACAGAAGCGCAGAAACAGCATACTAGTACTGACAAATTCAAGATTTGAGATTTATGTTTATAAAATTAATTTGTATTTATAATTTCTTTATTGTCATTTCTCAGTACTCATATGTTGAAATGAAATATGTCCTCTGCATTTAACCCTTCCTATACACTAGGAGCAGTGGGCAGGGCCAACTACAGTTGTAGACAAAGTCTATCATGTTTTACAAGCTGAACTCAACAAGAGTCAAGCAGATACAAAACACACTTATATCTGTTCTAACAACAATACTTTTAATGAGATAGCTGTAGTAGTAGGCTTAACAGTGTAATACTCCCAACATTTGTCTGACAATAAACAAACTGTAATAAATAGGACAAGGTAGTGCAGTTATACTAACAGCAGCACACATTTCAATAAACGAACAATTTAAATGAAAATAAATGAATGGCCTTATATGGGAGTAAAATTAACTGTAATAAATAGAACAAGGTAGGTAGTGCAATTAGCACAGTTATGATAAAAGCAGCACTATGAACACTATGAGTGTGATTCCCTGTCAAATTCAGATTTTTTATTGATGATATACGTCGCTGTTATTTTGTTTAAAATGAGCCTTGACTTTTTAGATGTGACACACCACCGCAAGAATTAGCAAAATGTTCTGATCAAGTCTGCATGTCAGATTGGATCATCTGATGATCTGAACCCATTTCCAACACAGATGAGCAGTAGTGACACAACTGTAGGCAAATAGGAGCTGTCAGTATGTATATAAAGATTGTCTTGAGAATTTGTAACTTAAGAATCTTAAATGGCCTTGAGCTGTATAGAACAATTTAAAAGGAACTTCATTTGTCACAAATGTTTTCATTGTGGCTTTTGTCAAAGTTAAATTCGTGGTTGCCTTCTTAACAGCTCCCATTTCTACTGTAAAACGGTAGTAAGAAAATAAGCCTTCTTGATTCACTGTATTTGACATGCAGCTGTGTCCCCCGTCAATGATGCCCTCTCTAAGGAATGAGAAAGGACTCGATAATGCCCCTTGTCTCTGTACAAATGGTGTGTTTTTATTAAATCACAAGTATTGCCAAACTCTACAAGTGAGCCATCATGTGTACCCTATTTGTAGAGAAATAAGGGGGAGACAATTGAGCCGTTAATCCAGTTGTATTTAGTTAATAGATTTATTCGGCTAATTGCCTTCTGTCTTCACATGATATTCTTTAAATGTTCACCTTGATGAAATACACATGTGCACACAGACACACACACACACACACACACACACACACACACACACACACACATATATGGGAGGAAAGCCAAATTGATACGCAAGCATTCACACTGACATTCACATAACCACAGTTACGCACACACCACACACGCTCACAAACACGTACACATATACTCACTTACAAGAAAAGTCATATATATACACACACAGCCAGTGTCTCCTCTTTTGTCTCCCATGTCTTAGTAAATCAAATCAGAGCCCACACCACTATAACCAGTCCCATATGAGACAGTGTCAAAATCAACTCCATCTCATGTAGCTCAAACATGCTTTAGGCAATAAGCTAGACCACTCTGTGTGTGTGTGTGTGTGTGTGTGTGTGTGTGTGTGTGTGTGTGTGTGTGTGTGTGTGTGTGTGTGTGTGTCCCCTTGTGTAAGAAATTATTGTTAGTGTTGCCGGTGCTCATATCAGAAGCACATGACCATCTGCCTGGGACCTAGTCTGTGTAAGTGTGTTTATATGTATACGTGTGTATACTGGTATTTTTGGGTACATAAATATGTGTGTGCGTGTGTGTGTGTGTGTGTGTGCGTGCATGTGCGTGTGTTTGTGTGTGTAAGTGGGACTCCCTCCCCTGCAGCTGCAGTCACTCAGATGTGTTTAGTCTACATCAGCTCTGACACTAGTGGCTCTAAGCACTGCTGTCTGCACATTGATGTGCCTTTAATGGCCCCCTTACGTGTGCAAGAGTGTATATCTTAGTGAGTGTGAAAATAAGTTGATATAGATTTAGGTTGTACTCTGTGTTTGTGGGTCCTTGTTCATCATTGTCACTGACAAAAACATGCAGTGAAATTGTGCAGTGTGACTTTGTATGTGTATGCACTTAGTCCTTTTAAGTCTCTCATCACTTCGTCTTTGGGGGTTGTTGGTTTAGGAGAGCCTTTTCAAAACAAGAAGTGACAAGAAGTCTGACAAACTTTCTTACTTTTTTTTTTCTCACTGGCAAACTCCGTCTCTCCTTCCCAATATTCTCTCCCACTGTCTATTTGTTTTCTGTTCCCTCTGTTCAGCTTCATTGCCTACTAAATCAGGCAGAAAGCATCTACCCCTCTTGCCCTTTCGGGGGTTGTGTCTTATCTCAGCTAAGTACAGCTAAGTGATGTTCCCAAATTTTGTGTGTGTGTGTGACTTTGTTAAAAGAAACACTCAACAGTAGGGATAGTGCTCAACAAATGAGCAAAATAATCCAGTTAGTCAAGTTCTTTGTTGTTCTTTCAGATGATGTTCTTTCAAAGCTACTGTGAAAGAATAGTAGTTTTATTGACAGCTGATGATTGCTTATGGCATGAAACAGGCTTGTACTGTCTCATAAAGTATTTACTTGACTCTGGATTTTATATATATACTATATATATACTGTTTTTTTCCGAAACCATCAATGGTGTTGAGTGCCTGACTAATGAGGAGCGGAATATCAACACGGATAGAGGAAAAAAGATTTTAATGCATAGCAGTACAGGCCTGTTTCGTACGTCTCGCACTCATCAGCTGTTAATGTTTTTTTCACAAAGTATCATACCGTTATATTGCCCAGCGTCACGCCCCTAATGTCGGTTGGACAGCGACCAATCAGATGGGGAAACATTCAAATTATAACAGCCAATGGGGTAGGTACTTATGATGCACAGCAACCAATGGAGGGGTAGAAAACATTACAACCAATAGGACTGGGGTTTGTTTTGAAAAGCATTTAGGGGCCAGGGCACTGTTGAAATGGCGTGCATTAAAAATATAACAAGGTAACATGTCAATTATATATTGGGGTGTTGTTGGGGCACAGCTGGGAGGACAGGTAGTAAAAAAAAAAAATTTTTTTTAAAGAAATAGCATATTTAAAAATAGCATATATTAAAAAAAGTATATGTAAAAAACCTAATGTCATGTGTATCAGCTAATGGGTGGGGAAGAATAATAAAGACATTTTAATTATAGTTACAAAGGAGGTATTTTTTCGGTGTCTACAGCTGGTGGCCAATTCGTTTCTATTATTCAAGGTGGACATATCAGGTCTGCAAATAATAAAATATTTTTCTGCCAAGCACAGGTTACATCTTTTGCCCCTAACTGAATATGCACTACTCTTTGCAAGGATTTTCCAAGAGACAAAATAACTGATATTCTTGTCTACCAATGTCCAAATGTGGCGGCTTAAGGCCGTTGCATTTTTCGCGTGCTCATTTCTGAAGCTACTCATATGGGCGTTAAACCTAATTTGAAATGGCCCTCTGTTAATCCCACATCATTGTCTACATTGTGGTTATCTTTTCTTGTCACTGATGCCTGGTAGATGACTCCCTCTATCTGGCATTTTCCTTCTAGAGGACACGATGTCTTAACATGGCATTTGCAGTTGGAGGTGTTTGGTTGTGGTGAGGGGGTCTGTGCCTTGGCCGTGATGCTTGTGTTGTGGGATGAAATAACCTGTTGGACATTTGGCATGCAGCTGTAGCTCATTTTGACAGTGTTTCTATTGAATATTTTGCTCAATTGGTGGTCTGGGGTAAAGCGCTCATCCAAAAGTTTGAAAAATTGTTTTCCAATATTAGAGGCCACGGTGTCGCTGTAGGGAGGATTATACCAGGTGATGTTCCATCTTCTGTTGTACTTTTTTTGTTGTTGTTGCTGGCTGTCACTAATTGGTGATGGATTGTACTTAAGTCTGAAATCATATCCACATGTTTGTTTGTAAAGCTTCCTGGTATGGGGGGGCTGCTTCATTAAAGATGGCCTCGTTGGATGATAAACATGAGTCTTTTGTTTATGCTCACTGGGATGTTTTTCAAAATGGAGGGCGGATGATTGCTTTCTCTGGCTGTGTCTTGGCTGTGTGCTTAGGGTCGTTGTCGTGTTGAAAGGTAAACCTTCGCCCCAGTCTGAGGTCCTGAGCGCTCTGGAGCAGGTTTTCATCAAGGATCTCTCTGTGCTTTGCTCCATTAATCTTTACCTCGATCCTGACTAGTCTCCCAGTTCCTGCCGCTGAAAAACATCCCCACAGCATAATGCTGCCACCGCCATGCTTCACTGTAGGGATGGTATCAGCAAGGTGATGAGAGGTGCCTGGTTTCCTCCAGACGTGACGTTTGGCATTCAGGCCAAAGAGTTCAATCTTGGTTTCATCAGACCAGAGAATCTTTTTTCTCATGGTCTGAGAGTCCTTTAGGTGCTTTCTGGCAAACTCCAAGCGGGCTGTCATGTGCCTTTTACTGAGCAGAGGCTTCCGTCTGGCCACTCTACCATACAGGCCTGATTGGTGGAGTGCTGCAGAGATGGTTGTCCTTCTGGAAGGTTCTCCCATCTCCACAGAGGAACGCTGGAGCTCTGTCAGAGTGACCATCGGGTTCTTGGTCACCTCCCTGACCAAGGCCCTTCTCCCCCAATTGCTAAGTTTAGCTGGGTGGCCAGCTCTAGGAAGAGTCCTGGTGGATCCAAACTTCTTCCATTTACGAATGATGGAGACCACTGTGCTCTTCGGGACCTTCAACGCTGTAGAAATTTTTTTGTACCCTTCCCCAGATCTGTGCCTCGATACAATCCTGTCTCGGAGGTCCACAGACAATTCCTTTGACTTCATGGCTTGGTTTCTGCGCTGACATGCACTGTCAATAGTGGGACCTTATATAGACAGGTGTGTGCCTTTCCAAATCATGTCCAATCAATTGAATTTACTACATGCGGACTCCAATCAAGATGTAGAAACATCTCAAGGATGATCAGTGGAAACAGGATGAACCTGAGCTCAATTTTGAGTGTCATAGCAAAGGGTGTGAATACTTATGTACATGCAATATTTCAGTTTTTTATTTTTAATAAATTTGCAAAAATTTCTACAAAACCTTTTTCACTTTGCCATTATGGGGTATCGTGTGTAGATT
Source organism: Lampris incognitus (assembly GCF_029633865.1). NCBI lineage: Eukaryota > Metazoa > Chordata > Actinopteri > Lampriformes > Lampridae > Lampris > Lampris incognitus. The sequence continues at coordinate 15,760,648 of NC_079223.1, forward strand.
GATGAGAAAAAAAAAGGAATTTAATCCATTTTGGAATAAGGCTGTAACATAACAAATTCTGCTTCTATGAAGTTTCATGAGAGCAAGTCATGTCAGTAATTTTCAACTCCAGGCCAGCATTCATTCTTTCATTTTTCAAATATTTGACATATCAACATTTAGCAATGCAGCTCCTCATTTCTTTCATGACATGCAAAAAATATTCATTATTTTTTTTTTGTGTGTGAAAGTAAGCAGGTCAACTTTCAGCCCATGTCCAACAAAAAAGTCCCCAACAATTGAGAGGGCCAGATGGTACAGCCTCACAGAGATGTCTCAGCCCTGCCTTATTTCCTCAGCAGCATCTGAAAATGGGAGCTACAGAGGAAGCAGGGGAGGCAAAGAATATGTGAGAGAGGCAAATTGGGAGGAGAGAACAGAAGAAGAATGGCAGGCGGATGGTGGTGGAATGCTTAAATCAATGGCATATCTGATCACAGCTCCGTGTGTGTGTGTGTGTGTGTTCAGAAGATCAGGTTCATCACGTTAGAGCAACTGTGCCCTTCATTACAGCTCACAGCCCCACACATCATCCCTCTCTGTAACAATATCACAGCATACACATACACACGCACACACACGTGCCTATCCACATCCCAACCAGCACATACACACAGGCTTAAACAGTTTGTCTCCCTTTGGTTTAGGGATGATAGGAATTGTCCACTCTATGAAAACTACTTATATGATAATCAATACTACGAAGCCCCCTCTATGAAGCAAGCAGCCATGTGAATAATTTCTCTGTGCTTCAGGACCGAGGGGCCCACTCTATAAAGAATGTTTCTATAATATGGCACAGACGGTGGTCCACATAATGAAGTAAATTTCTACAATATGGAGCTGTGGGGGGCTACTGTATGAAGAATATTTCTGTAACATTTAACTGAATGATGGTCAACTCTATCAAGGTTATTTCTACAATGTTTGATCAAAGGGGTGATTCGGTGTTTAAAAAAAGTATTGACAACATTAACATAGCAAATGCTGTTCTATGAAAAGTATTTCTTTTATATGACACAGAGGGGGAAGTCTTTGAAGAGGCCATATCATCATGTTAGGGTTTTTCCCTTTCTTTTAGTGTGTTATCTATCTGGGAGGTGCATGGAAGAAGTCTGCAGTTTCGAACCTCAAAGTCCACACCAAAATTATTCTCTCCGACAGAAAACACTGACTGAAATGCCTCTTTTGTAGTCCAGCATTTTCTTCTGTTACTTATCTACATCACTATGTAACGTATGTTTTTTCATAATGCCCACATAGCGGCTAGTTTGGCCCGCCCTCAAACAAAGTTCATTAGATCAGACGGGTCACAGATTTTGGTGCAACACCCGGAAGTTTGGTAAGCACATATTCCCTTTGTAATTCCCTTTGTAATTCCAAAGGGAATTACAAGGGAAGACGAAATGAAGAATCAGTGGTTAAAATTTATTTTTTCCACTAATCTTCAGCTATACAACACCAACCTTTTATTGTGTCCCTTTCGTTTTACCGAGGACTGCTTCCTGAACCAGACAGTTCAATGCTGGATTTTCGATTTGTTTGCCTTTCCTAAAGGAGAAAGCACCCGACAACGTTGGATTCAGTTTCTTTTTTTGGGCCAACAACATTCATATGCCAACGTGTTTGTTTGTTCATGCCGGATTTTTTGGCTAGGCTGATGCTAAAAGACGGGGCTGTTCCATCTATTAAGGGCTATGTTGAGGAGTCAGAGGCATACGCTGTAAGTAACATGTCACTGAAATGTTTTGTCTTGTACTGATAATCGAATCAAATGGCTTGTGAAAACAGTTTCAGTGCAGACAATTGGCATAGAAAATGAAGCTAAAATTATTAGGGATGCTCCGATCGATCGGCCGCCAATCATTATTGTCCGATTTTCATTCTAAATAGTTTGATCGGAGTTCTCTATAATGCTGATCAGAAGAGCCGATCAGATGATGCAAAATACATGAGATATTTCTCTGTGCACGGCAAAAGAAGCTCGCTAAAATGGCTTCACCAGTCTGGCAGTTCTACAAGCTGTCCAAAAAAGACAAGAAAATCACTATACGCAATGTGTGTGAAGCAGAAATCCCTCGTGGTGAAACGCAACAACGACATTTTAATACCATGAACCTCACTAGGCATTTGAGAATTCGTCACGTCAAAGAATACGGCGAGTGTGAAAAGCAAGCCAGCTCAAAGTCAGTAAGTGAGCCAACCCTTTAGCAACTCAGTCTTCTGTCACTCAGTTGGCAGTTAGGGAGACATTTAAACAGCAGGAACCCTATAGCAGCAACAGTAAGAAGTCAAAAGAAATATCAGCCAAGATAATGGAATTCATTGGCCTTTATCAGCAGCCTCTTTCTGTAGTGGAAGATGAAGGGTTCCAACAACTTATTACCTACTTGGATCCACGCTATATCCTTCCAGGGCGTAAATATTTCATCGACATATGCCTGCCGCAGTTATACCAAACAGTGTATACACATTGACAGCATTTTCTTTCTTTTTTTTTTTTTAAAGTCACATCAATTAGTTTTACAAGTGACATCTGGAATTCAAGTGCATGTTCCATGTCCTTGTTAAGCTTAACTGTGCAGTTTATTGAGCAAAACTCCAAACAACGCAACATTGTTCTTCATTGTCAAGAATTCACAGGGTTACACACAGCGGGGGCTCTGGCTATCGCATTCAGTGACATGTTCGATCCTGGGGAGTCCCGAGAGAAAAAGGTACACGCTATTCTAAGGGATAACGCTAAGAACATGGCAAAGGCCCTGAAGGATGTGGATTTACTCAGCCTACCCTGTACGGTGCATACACTCCTGCTCATTGTGGCTGAGGGAGTATTGTCACAGCGAAGCATCTCTGATATAATAGCTACAGGGAGATAGATCGTCTGTCATTTTAAACATTCCCCGTTAGCGTATTCCCGACTCCAAAGTATTCAGCAACAACTGGGCCAGCCTACAAAAAGACTACAGCAAGATGTATCTGCTAGATGGAATAGTACTTTGTATATGCTACAGAGTCTACTAGAACAGAAATGAGCACTATCTGCCTATGCAGCTGATATGACTTCAACGTTCCCCGGCAATCAGTGGAAATTAATCGAAAATATGATTTCCTTGCTCGCACCATTCGAAGATCAACTCATCAACTGCATCGGCTGCAGATGTTATGCCATCCATTAGAGCTCTTATGCATCTCCTTGAGAAAACAGCAGAGACGGACCAAAGCGTGAAAACGTCAAAAGCCGCTTTGTTGGAAGCGATCCAGAAGCAATTCAGTGACACTGGGTCTGAGCGCCTGTATGCAGTTGCTACAATTCCTGATCCGAGGTGAGAAAACGAATAGACCCTACTATGTAAATATTTCTGTTATGTAGGCCAAATGACTGATAAAAAATAGGTAGACTATCAGTAAAAGGAATGCTATGTGTAATTTTCTTAAAATTAATCTAACTTTGCTTTAAAAATAAGCAGAAACACTTGTAAGAGTTGTGCAATTTAATAAGATAGGCTATAACAACACAAATAGCCTAACCTATGAAATTGCATGAAATACATTACATTGCAGTCATTTTACCGACGCTTTTATCCAAAGCGACTTACAATAAGTGCATTTAACGTAGGAAATCAGGAGAACTACTAGTCATCAGAGGTTATAAGTGCATCTTCTCTCTAAACATGCATCTAAGAGCAAAACCAATGCTAAAGTAAAACCGCAAGAAAGAGATTTTTTTTTAAATGAGTGAATACAATAAGTGCTTAGAGCAAGTAACAGGGTAGTAGTTCTTGAAGAGGTGAGTTTTCAACCTGCGCCGAAAGAGGAGCAGCGACTCCGCTGTCCTGACATCAGTGGGGAGTTCATTCCACCACTGTGGGGCCAGGACAGAAAAGAGAGTCAATCGGTAGCAGGGGCCTCTGAGCAACGGGGCAATCAGGCGTCCCGAGGCAGCAAAGCGAAGTGGTCTGGCGGGGGTGTAGGGCTTTACCATGGCCTGGAGATAGGAAGGAGCTGTTCCTTTCACTGCCCTGTAGACTAGCACCAGTCTTAAACTGGATGCGAGCAGCTACTGGGAGCCAGTGTAGGGACATGAGAAGGGGAGTTGTGTGGGAGAACTTAGGGCAGTTGAACACCAGACAAGCTGCAGCTTTCTGAACAAGCTCCAGAGGTCTGATGGCCGACACCGGGGCGCCAGCAAGGAGGGAGTTGCCGTAGTCCAGCCGGGAGATGACCAGAGCCCGGATGAGCACCTGTGCCTTCTCATCGGTGAGGGATGGGCGAATCCTCCTGATGTTATAGAGGAGAAATCTGCAGGAGCGAGCAACTGATGCAAGTTTTGCAGCAAACAACAGTTGGTTGTCCAGGATCACACCCAGATTTCTCGCAGTCCGAGTTGGCGTCACCACCAAATAGACTTAATGTTTGCTTCTTTTTTTTCTTTCTTTTTTTTTTTTGTTTGTTAATAAAAAGGTATAAATACCGATATTTCCCAGACGCACTCAACCACAGCTACATGTTCTGCTTTCAGGTATCCTCAGGGATAGACGCTAATATTTTTAAGCACTGGCCCCATGGGCCACCAAGCCCCTAAATTTGGTTGCCAAAGTACATTTTTGGTGGCCCAAATGTAAAAACACAGAAAAGGCAATTTAACACAACTTAACACTGACACATCAATAAATGAAAAGACATCAGCCAAATGAAAATATATAACTATTTATTTACATTGAAAACTCAAGTTCATTTGTAAACATACATACATATTCTCTGTCTCTTAGTTCACAGACTCTTTTGCCTCTGCCTCATACATGCTCTCTCTCGCTCCCTCCATCCCTGCCTACCTCCCTCCCAGCATTGTACCTGTCAGTCATGTCTGCAATAAAAACATTACAAAAAGCAGTAGAAAACCTATAACACATACTTCTAACAGTAGCCAAAATTGTCAAAATACATGGGCAGAATGAATATTTTTTTATAATTATTTAAATTGAAAACTCAAGTTTTTGTAAACATGGTACATTTATTCTCTCACGGTCTCAGTTCAGTCTTTTTCGCATCCCTCTGCCTCATACTCTCTCGCTTGCTTGCTTGCTCCCTCCCTCCAAGCATTGTCCCGGCATCAGTCATGAATGCAATAAAAAACATTACGAAAAGCAGTAGAATTCTAATCCGCAAGAACCGAAGTATAGCGAGCTTGGCACAGCTTCTCCAGTGTTGGTTCCCAGATATCATTGTAGATGTGGGGAATGAATCTATAGCAGTAAAGTTGCCGACAACAACGTTAACACCATTAACTATGAGCAACTAGCTGCAATACAAACAGAAAATTTGCTACACGAGCTAGCCAGCAATAGCCTACTGCTGATGAAGAGGAGCAAACATTACATTATTTGTCCAATAAATTTAGGTAGCTGCTCTACTTAGTAGCATTAGCACTACGTTAATTTGCAGCATATAAACCTAACCAGCTAGCTAGCTAACTAGATTAGAATTAAACCAACCCACCTTGCTATGGCTTTGTCGTTGCATATCCATGCCTTTCTTGATATGGAGTTCAATAAGCTCAGGGAAAGCCCTGAATGCGATTTCGTTACGTACAGACAAGGCTCAAAATTTTCGGTTTTCATTTTTCAAAGCCATCCAGCATGCCGAGTTTCGCCACAAGAGGACACTGTTACATAACCTCACACGAAAAGGAACAACTTTTGGATCCATGGAAACATAAAATCCGGGTGAAAATCAGTTTAAACCGATCTGCACCTTTTAAAAAAATCTGGGTATTTTTCGGTGAAAATCAGTAAAAACCAAAAAACGCCGAGCCTTGCGTACAGAAGAGTAAGTGATGTTGAAATTTTTAATCATTTTCTCCTGTTATCTACTCTCCATTTGACGTATTTGTCTCCCCATGGGTGTGTTGTATTTTCAGGCGATGTAACTGCAAGGTGTGCGACTGTGCACCTTAAGTGTTGTCCACTTCTTCCATGAATTGTGATGTGGTGTTTCCTGAAGGCATTGTTTCCGATGAAAAATGAGCTAGACTTCTCAGCTTGTTGAGGAAACTGGCGGCACACACCGCAGTACATTACGTCCTTAGATGTGTCGTATTGTAGCCACTTGCTTCCATTCACTCCTAAATTTTCCTTGCCGTTCCATTTGTTCATAGTCCGCCTTTTATGTTTCTGGTTCTTCTGTAGGGATCGTGTTCGCAGCTTGAGTAACGTTAGGCTTAGTAAACCCATACTTCAGCAGCCCCGACATATCAGCAGCTAGCTGGCGACGAGTAAAATTAAATTATTGTTAGCTGTTTTCGTAGAATGTTGAATTAAAAGACGTGAATGAATCGGGATGTTTGTGGAACAGTGACTTTTTTTTGTTTTTGTTTTTTTAATAATTATTATTAACCTTGACTTGGTGGCCACGGGGCCACCTACTGGGAATATATGGTGGCCACAGAGTAACTTTTTATGGCCACGGGCCATCGGGCCATGGTTAATGTCGAACCCTTATCCTTTCCGCCCGTTCAGGCCCCGGGCAGAAACGGCAGTATGATGAGAACAGATTGGAGGTGAGCAGCCCCAAGCCCCCAGAGAAAGTACCACAAGCTGGCCCTTTGCAGGCTATGTGTGCTGAATTACTGGATGAAGATGTGGAACATGGCGGCGACACCAGCAACCAAACTGCGTCGCAGATTAACCTCTACTTGTCAGAGCCACTTATCCCACAAAGCAAACAGCCGCTCGCTGTATGGCAGGACAATAAAAGCCTCTTCCCCACACTGGCAGAAGCAGTACGAGCCTACCTCTGCACGGCATGCACAAGTGTAGATAATGAGTGACTTTTCAGCACAGCAGCAAATGTAGATGAGAAGAGGAACAGGCTGACTTCCAAAAATGCAGAGATGTTTACTATATTTATAAGGAAAAACTTGCTGTCGTGCTTAAGAAGTAGGCTAAGCTAAAGAGTGGTAGCCATGGCAGGTAGTAAAAACATGTAAATGTTGAGGAATGCTTTATACAGTATTTGGCTATAGCCTTTCTTTCTTGCCGTTTTATATTGTCTAAATTTGTTGTAGGCCTAAATTTAGAAAGGCCCTGTATTTGTTCCATCTACTGGACTTGGTTTTTATTGCATTATGTAGGCTATAATGTTTCTTATGTTTTGAAACATAGTGCATAGTGTTGAGCACATTTAGCTTTTATTCCATGGGAAGGCTAAAATATTTGCTAAACTGCTCTTTAGCGGAGCAGAGGCTATTTTATTGGTTTCAGTTTCTTCATAATCTACATGACCTACTAAGAGAATGGAATATGTTGCATATGATACCTTCCAATAAAAACAGTTGTCAATTTATGATGCTTTCTCAGCTCTTAATTAGATTTCTGTAATGCTGTTGAGAATAGTTACTTTTATGAATAGTAAATAAATAAATAATGCTACACAGTAAATAGAACACATTAAATGGAACACCCCCCCACCCACCCTGTGATCGGCAATCGGTATCAGCCAATTCTGATTCCAGTGATCGGCCCCCAAAACCCTGATCGGAGCATCCCTAAAAATTATTTAGGGCGCTAACAGCAATTTTCTCAGAACAACACAGCCATGCACTGAGCAGTCAGATTACATGCCTTTATTTCAACCATATCTACTCAAAATTGTGGCGTTATTTTCAAAATCTCTGAGGATAAATGTAACCATCCCCCAAACACATTTTTTTTTTCAAGTAATCAGAATCGGAATACGTTATTCATCCCCAAGGAGAAATTGGGTCAATAATAGTAAGCAATCAACTGTAATTTTAATAATAACAAAAGCAGTTATGCTCCAGTGAAGATATTCCAAGCCAAAAGCCTTTCAAACTACAGTCTTCTTGGTCTTGCAAAACTACTTGTGTAGTATTATAGGCATTTAATGTACTCCAGCATACAAATAACAAACGATGCAGGGAGATACTGTACAGTCGTTTGGTGACAGCAGAATAACATTTTACTAGCTACGTAACCTTTATTTCCTGACATTTTCCCCTTCAGTCGGCATTTTAGTGGATTTCCATCACGTACACCGATTAACGAGCATATCGGCTTGTGACTGAAAGACTAAATTCACCTTTATGTCACACACTAAGCAGGTAATCAGCGTAATATTTACCAGAGACGTCCTGCTTTAACTTTGTTGCTGCTGATGTTCATGCTGTCCACTCTAATATTCCCGGATCATATTCGGGCTCAAACATGTACAGATGAATTTGAGAAGTTGCCCTTTCCAATCAAGAACAAGAAATTATGTTGCTTAATAGGTTGATAGTTTGCTTATGGAACTTCCTACACGGGTGTTGTATCGAACTCTGTTTCATCGTCAAGCTCTGTTTCCCCTTGAGGATAAAGCGGTGCTAAAAGCACTGGCTGCTTCCCCCTGGCTGGCTTCTTGACGGTGGCTGATCAGAAGAAAGAAGTGGGCTTTTAGGGAGTGGGGCCTTAAAGAGACAGCTAAAACAAGCTAACGTCCTTTCTGTGTGGAGTTTACATGTTCTCCCCGTGTCTGCGTGGGTGCTCCGGTTTCCTCCCGCCATTAAAAGACATGAATGTTAGCTTAATACTCCTGTCTGTGCCCCTGACTGAGGCATGGCATGAAGACCTGGAGTTGGTCCCCGGTTGCTGCACAGTGGCTGCTCACTGCTCCTAGCTACATGGCTGGCCACTGTTTCCAGTGTGTGTATTGGGATGGGTTAAATGCACAGGATTAATTTCCTCACGGGAATTAATAAAGTACATCTTATCTTAAAAAAGCTTGTTTCAGACAGATGATGAACTGAGGGGCTGCATAAAGGGCCAGTATAAGATAAATAAGGAGTCTTTTGAACTGTGAATCACGCTAAGTTATTCTAGTGGAGCTCCAGCATAAAAATATAGAGCTAGAATGAGCATGTTCTGGCCACTTTAATATTCATTTCTAAGAGATAAGATATGGCTGTTGCTGTAGGCCAGGATAGAATCTAAAGTACAGTCCCCTACACACACACACACACACGCACACACACACACACACACACAGTATTGGCAATGATTATGTGCAAATTGTGGACCCACCAGTAGTGGGGCCCCAAACTCTTGCAACCTCTTAAATACTAACACACCTTACTAGGAAAATGAGATGGGCAGAGTGTGCACACACACACGCACATCTGGAGCCCAACAACCCGCCAAAGCCATCAAAAGGTCCAGAGCCGGAATGATGTCTGCTCGTAAAGCTACACCATTTGCTTGCCTTTTTCTCTTCTCTTCCCCTCTCCTCCCCAATTCCCTGTGTCCTCTTCTAATCAATTTCCCTGCTCTCCTATTCTCCCCTTCCTACACCTGCAATCACCCTTCTTTCTTCTCTTAACTTGTTTTTTCCTTTTGGTTCCCTTTGTTTCTCCTTTTTATCCTACTGTCTTCTCTCCTCTCCTCCTGTCTCATCTTCCCCTTTACTCTCCAGTATTTTTCTCTGTATCTTCTGTCTGTCCATGAATTAACCCTTCCTTTATTTTTTCTTCCATATTCATTCGTTATGTCCTTTCTCTCTTATCCTCATCTCATCTTTATATTCTCTTTCCATTTGTGACCCCCCCCCTCCCCAGTCCACCCCACACATCTCATTTCCCTGCCTCTCCCTTTCATATCGATCTGTCTGGAGGTTTAGAGGGGTCTTTGGTAATATCGACTGGTGACTCAGGCTCAGAGGTGATGGCTTAACAATTTTTACTGCATGTTAGAATATAAGTAAAGTGGAAGTCAAGCTTTGACGTTTTGGTTTTTGTTTTGTTTTTTACTTTGAAATAAAAGTAAAAAAAATTTTTTAGACACAGACCAGAACCTGGTTGAAACAGTTGGGAATAAAACAGGAGGATAAACATGAAGAGCACCAAAATTTATTCTGTTTCAAGATGATTCATTTGGTGTAACTTGTAGTCATGATTTTGATTTGCTGTGATTTCAACTTTTTTTGACAGCTATTACAATATACACTCATGAGCCAAAACATTATGACCACCTGTCTAATATGCTGTTGGTCCTCCATGTGCTGCCAAAATAGTGCCGACCCACCGAGATATGGACTCTACAAGACCCCTGAAGGTGTCCTGTGGTATCTGGCACCAAAACATTAGCGGCAGATCCTTCAAGCCATGTAAGTTGCAAGATGTAGCCACCATGAATCGGACTTGTCGGTGCAGCACATCCCACAGATTTTCAATCGGATTGAGATCTGGAGAGTTTGGAGGCCAAGGCAACACCTTGAACACTTCGTCGTGTTCCTCAAACAATTCTCAAACAATGAGTGCAGTGTGGCAGGGCACATTATCCTGCTGAAAGAAGCCACTGCCATCAGGGAATACCATTGCCATGAAGGAGTGTACCTGGTCTGTAATGATGTTTAGGTAGGTGGCACATGTCAAATTGACATCCACATGAATGGCCGGACCCAGGGTTTCCCAGCAGAACATTGCTCAGAGCATCACACTCCCTCCCCCAGCTTATCATCTTCCCACAGTGCATCCTGGTGCTATCACTTCCCCAGGTAAACGACACACATTTACACAGCCATCCAAGTGATCTAAAAGAAAACGAGACTCATCAGATGAGGTGACCTTCTTCCACTGCTCCAAGGTCCAGTCCTGATGCTCACATGCCCATTGTGGGTGCTTTCGACAGTGGACAGGTGTCATCATGGGCACTCTGACTAGTCTGCAGCTACACAGCCCCATACGCAGCAGGATGCGATGCACTGTGTTTTGACACATTTTTCCCATAACCATCATTCAAATTTTCTGATTTGTGTCACAGTCGACTTTCTGCCAGTTTGGATCAGATGGGCTAGCCTTTGTTGCCCTCATGCAATGAAGATGCAATGAGGCTTGGGTGTCCCAACACCCTGTCGCTGGTTTGTAGTTTGTCCCTCCTCAGATCATTATCATCAGGTACTCACCACTGCTGACCGGGAGCACCCCACAAGCCTTGCCATTTCAGAGATGCTCTGAGCCAGTTGTCTGGCCATAATAATTTGGCCCTTGTCAAAGTCACTCTCTTTACTCCTGCGTATTTCCCCTGCATCCAATGCGTTGCCTACGAGAAGTGATTGTTCACTTACCATCTAATCTCCCTACACCTTGACATGTGCCCTTGTTTTCAGATGATCATTGCTTCACCTGTGTGTAGTCATAATATTTTGGCTGACCAGTGTATAGTGCTGTATATGATGAATACAGTATAATGTGTTATAGTTAAATAATGTTATAGTTATATAATGTATAATACTTTGAACAACTATTACAATAAATTGATAATAATACATTTTATTTTCGGGCGCCTTTCAGAGCACTCAAGGACACCTTACAGAACACAGTAAAAAAGCACTGTATCAGACAGCATAAAATCAAAACAAAGCAGGGTAGACAATAAAAAGTTAATGCAATAGATAAGTATCAAAACATCATCTGCACAAAACTCAACGAAGTGTGTATCAGACTGAATATGCCAGTTTGAAAAAGTTATGTTTTGAGATGGGATTTGAAGGTTGAAAGAGAGTCAGTGTTGGGAATTTCTTGTGGGAGAGAGTTCCATAGGTGGGGGACAGAATGACTGAAGGCTCTAGTCCCCATGGTAGTCAAGTGGGGCGATGGTGTAGTGAGCTGGAGAGCAGAAGAAGATCTGAGAGCGGGAGGGCGTGTGGATATGAAGGAGTTCAGAAATATATGAAGGAACTAGGTTATTACGGGCCTTAAAGATGAGGAGCAGGATCTTGAAGCTAATACGGTATTTAACAGGGAGCCAGTGGAGTTGCTGAAGAACAGGAGTGATATGATCTATGGACTGAGTTCTGGTAATGATACGGGCAGCTGAATTCTGAACCAATTGAAGTTTATGAAGACACTTGAGGGGAAGACCAAAGAGGATAGAATTACAGTAGTCAATATGGGATGTAACGAGGGTGTGAGTGAGTATGGCTGTGCTTTTAGGTGTAAGTGATGGCCGAAGACAATTAACATTGCATAGGTGGAAGTATGCAGACCAAATAACATTGTTGATGTAAGCTTCAAATGATAATGTGCTGTCCAGGGTAACACCCAGACTCTTAACCTGAGGCTATGGAGGAACTATAGAATTGTCATCGTTAGAGAAAAGCTATCAGGTTTGGCCAGAGTAGATTTAGTGCCTACTAGGGGGACCTCAGTTTTATCACTATTAAGTTTGAAGAAGTGGTATGAAAACCAGGATTTAATTTCTTGTAAGCAGTCAGAAAGGGACGTAGGCGGAAGAGTGGAGGTAGGCTTGGTGGATAGATAAAGCTGGGTGTCATCCATGTAGCAGTGAAATTGAATGCCAGATTTCCTGAAAATGTAGCCAAGAGGTAATAGGTAGATAATAAAAAGGAGGGGTCCCAATACAGAGCCCTGGGGAACACCGGTAGTAACAGGAAAGGACTGTGAACTCAAATTTTCAAGTTGTACAAACTGATTGCAGCCAAAGAGATATGATCTAAACCAAATTGTATTATTGTTACATTTTTTGCTCACTATGCCTGTTAAGTATAGCAGTTGGTTAAGAAAGCAGGAAGGAACATAGGATAGGAAAAATGGCATTTGGTTAATTGCAAGTACAGTTTAGAGCACAAACTGCAAATGTAATTTACCATTCGAAGGGCTATTTCACTGCACTTTTTTGTCTAAACCACTGACTATTCTAGCACGTACTTGGAGATTCTTCCACACAGATCTTGCTCACTGTTTAAGAGAAAATGTTTCCTCTTGTCTTCCTATTTTGGAGAAAGGGAGAGATAGGTGAGGTACTGATGTTGACAGGAATTGCTCCTCTCACAGCTGTCTCATAGATAGTTTGTACACAAACCGTGTCCAGTTACATCCGCACTGTCCTCATTACTGCCAGATGAGCTCTTCTCAACAACACTGGGAGGCTGTGTGTGTGTGTGTGTGTGTGTGTGTGTGTGTGTGTGTGTGTGTGCGTGCGTGCGTGCGTGTGTGCGCGCGTGCGTGCGTGTGTGCGCGCGTGTGTGTGTGTGTGTGTGCGGGTGTGTGTGTGGGTCCACCTGTCCTGTCTATCACAGGGGGGACAGCTGTGGAGGCCGTGTGGCGTCAGGCTGCCACAGCGACTGACATCCATCACCGACGCTGCCCAGCTGGTCCACACTCATATATATATACACGCACACACACACACACACACACAAATAGATTCATACATTGACATCCATTACCAGCTGTGGAAAGATTCCTTCATAATATATACACAGACACACACTTATGCATACTGTACTCATAGATACATGCAAACGCACACATACATACACACACACCACAATCTTCTATATTTCCCTAGCCCCTTCTGTCCGGTCTGGCTTTCATGCCAGTTTGTTACTCAGACTCTCTAGAATGTGGACCAACTAATTAGTTTTGAGTTAATTCAAAAGCTCAATGAAATTTAAATGGTGTGACTTGACTGACTGTCTAGACATTTTCAAGGCGGGACACCATTCTAGCGTAAAAGGTTTGTCCAGCTGGTTGACGGGCGTACGAGAGGTCCAACCCAGGTAAATTGAAGGCAGTTTCACAAGGCAAGGTGTTAGGGCGTTAACAGCCCCTTGTGGACCTACCTGATTTACTAGGGCATGGAGTAAGTGTGTGTGTGTTTGTGTACATGTGTGTGTGTGTTTTTATGATCACCGGGCAGGGCCTCTGAAACCGCTAGATTTAGTGCATAATTATCCTCACACCTTCCCTGCCCTCCCTCCTCTCCTTCCCTGCTGCTCCATCACTCTTTTCCTCTGTCCCTCCCTTCTTTCTGACAGCCTTCCTGTGTTTACTCTCTCTCTCTCTCTCGCTTGCTTACTCTCTCTCTCTCTCTCTCTCTCTCTCTCTCAGCTTTGCTTTCCTTTCTGTGGTTCTTTCTTTCCTTTGATTCTTCCCTTTCTTTTCTTCCTCCATACCCCCCTCTCTCCCCTCCCTCCCCCTCTTTGCCCCAGGGCTTTCTCACTCAGCCAACAAGGGACTTAACACACGTCCTGTGGCCCAACTGGGACCACCATTAAAGCTAATTTATTAATACTGTTTCACACATGCCGGCACGCATGCATGCACATTGAGTTGTACACAGTTGACTTCGAGTCATGTTTATTTGCTGTTGGTATTGATTCCTTATTTTTCATCCTAGATTACATTCTATAAAATCTGCTGTTGTTCACTCTATTTTTTACCCTCTCTGCCTCTCCGTTGTTTTTCGTTTTGTTTCTTTAGTGGGCAGCAAATAAGTTGGTGTGCATCTTGGCGTTTTGTATTTATATAGAAACACATGTACGGTTCCAAACAGGATCCGATCCCAGGCCAGCAGGGCTTCATCAGACAAAAACAACTGACTAGCTGTGATTACTCCACTCGTTTTCGTTCTCCTCCTTGCCCTGCATCCCCCTTCCTCTCCTCTCCTGCCATCTGCTCCTCAGATTTCTTTCCCTGGTGGGTGGAAGTGTGGAGCAGATTGGGAGTGCAGAGCTGCGACGGTGTGTGGAGAGCCGGGCTCAGGCGAGCACCGTGGAGAAGCTGGCTCAGACCCTGGACACTAGTCCCGAAACCCTGAAACTCATCATAGACGGACTCACACAGCCCCCAGGCTTTGACATACGACAGGGTAAGACACACGCCACTCACGAATCCACTGGGGGTTTTTTGGGTTTTTTTTATGAATTTGTACAACTTTGCAGTGCTTCTCTGCTGTTATTGATTTGATGTTTGCAATTTAACCTTCACCAGAAATCTCAAGGTAGCAGATGTTCTCACAGAAATCATCACACTAAGTCAGAGCCCATAGTTAAATGCTTGTCAAGACTTGGATTGTGAATGGACGTGTGTATAAGGAATAAAACTGCAAAATGTAAAGCACATCAACATTTTCAGGGAACAGAATCATACTCTTTTATAGACGTACTTACCTTAAACACTGACACAAACACACACAACGCATATCGCACCCAAATTTGTCCCCGCCCCCCACTCTGTCATTCAGAAGGCTTTTTCAAGTTTTCTTTTTTCTATGTTGTGGAAGCTACATTCCTTTGGCATGTAACTACCACATACTCAGATCCACTGTTGCCACACAAGAATCCCAGTTACAGTCTTTGGCTCATTTCCTGTTGTTTGTCCTGTGTAATGTTTTAAGAAAAAATAATGGGAAAGTTCATCCCTACAAGCCCTTGGTGCGAGGCTATAGGAAGACAGTACAATCTCACACACACTTCACCAGAGCTTTAGAGGAAGCCAAAGTTTCCACGTTGACTTCCAAGTCCTGATGAGCAAAGCTTTTACTTGGCCTTCTCTTGGTGAAGTGTTTGCCTTTAGGTACTGGAATGACACAGTCACAGCTTTTTCAAGTGTTATCTGGCGACCAAATGTAGTGTCCTTGTATTCCCAGTATACACGGATAAACATCCGTCCATCCATTATCCAAGCCGCTTATCCCAATCAGGGTCGCGGGGATGCTGGAGCCTATCCCAGCAATCATTGGGCGGCAGGCGGGGAGACACCCTGGACAGACCGCCAGTCCATTACAGATATCTATATCTATCTATCTATCTATCTATCTATCTATCTATCTATCTATCTATCTATGTGTGTGTGTATATATATAGATAGATAGATATCTATCTATATATATATGTAGATATAGATATAAAACGTAAAGGTACAACCCTTAATTCAAATGTGAACTCAAGGGTCACCCCTCTGGAAGCTTCTGTCACTCCCAGATTGATTGACGGGTCTCTTAATAGAAGCACTAACACTAAACAACAACTAAACCTGAGTTTCTAATGTTCTCTGATGCTGTAAAAGGTTTGATCAGATCTCTAATGGTTGTAAAGCTTGAAGTAAAACAGACCCATATTTTCAATAACTATCAGTTGGTAAAGACACAAAATGCTTATGATAAATTTTCAATGTATAACTGAAACGCTTCAGTTATACAAGTAAGTGAATCTCAATCACGTCAGTACATCACATGACATTTAAATGTTGACTGCAGGACTAAAAAGTTTAATTTCTTGCCAATTTCATTTTTTAATTACAGCAGAATTCTTTTTTTTTTTTGTACTTCCATTCTGTTTTCTTTCCTTTTTTTTATACTAGTGCTAATTATTGCTCACTTCATTTGTAAATAGGCAGCCTTAACAGATGTATTTAAGGCTCCAAATGGCTCATACTTGTTAGCCAGTTAGTTTTGACGAAGACTAACTGAGACAAGGGGGTAATAGTAGAACAAGGGACATATAAAGAACATATAGTTGAGCACATAAAAAAGGTTAACGGATCAATGAATAGTTGGTTTTAAAAAAGATTCTATTTTCAGCATTCTGATTTCCACACAACTCGTAATTTTAATGTGTGATCACTCCCACCTCTACTCAACCAGGCTTTGGTTTTTAACGCAGAGCTTCATAAAGGGGGAAAAAAATACGTTGAAGATGGATACTGTGTCAGGCCATGGGGTTCATTGGCTACTCTTCTTCAAATTAAGGGACACGGCTTCAAGGTTCATCTGTAGGTTTGCCCTATTCAGTTTCAGTCTTCTACGCATGGTCTCACAGCCAGCACTCAGCTGAGTAAACAGATGAGCCAAGGCTACCGCATGAAATCAGTGCTGGAGGGAAGATAATTGGACCTGACTATTTCCTGGAGCGAGAGCCTTCCTTGTTTGTGTAAATGTTATAGAAAGGAAAAGATCTCGAAAACAGACCACAACTGGAAAGAAGGATTCAGTCAAAAGCTGAAGAATGTGGAAGTATCCAGACACAAATATGGGATTACTGCTAGGAACCCAATATGTTTGTCATTCATCTGTTCTCCCCCTCTCCCTCTATCCTTGTCCACATTCTCTCCTCACATTCTGTCCTTTCTGTGTCCCTGGTCACCACCTTCCCCCCCTTTCTTCCCTATCTTTTGTTTCCCCTTTCCTCCTCCTTTCTCACAATCCGTGTTTTCCTCTTGCACCCACGGTTTCTCATCTGTCTTTGTCTCTCAACCCCCCCGCTGTCTCTCTCTTACCTTTTTATCGCTGTCTCTCTCACTCCTTAGACTTTGAGCAGACAGACTTTAAGCGGGGCATCGTGTCAATGAGTGACCTGCAGATTGGTGCTGTACTGACAGGCCGGGTGGAAAACACCGCGCTTTTCGGAGCCTTCGTGGATATCGGGGTGGGTACCTCAGGCCTCATCCACAAGAGCAAAATCACCCTGAACAAGCTGCCTGCCTCCCAGCACCGCCGCAGCCTGGCTTTGGGGCCCGGGCAACGGGTGGAGGTTCGAGTCCTGAGTGTGGAACCTCAGAGGGGACGCATTGGCCTGGACCTGATCAGGGTGCTTTAATAGTGGGACTAGACTCCATACTGGTGGGTTAGAACTCATGACAGGTAGGGCTGTCACCATCATAAAATTTCAGTTAACGATATAATTGTCTTTTGAATTATGTGTATGGCTTTCCCCCGCCTTTTTCTCCCCAATTGTACTTGGCCAATTACCCTATTTTCTGAGCTGTCCCGGTCACTGCTCCGCCCCCTCTGCCAATCCGGGGAGGGCTGCAGACTCCACATGCTTCCTTCAATACAAGTGGAGTCGCCAGCCACTTCTTTTCACCTGACAGTGAGGAGTTTCGCCAGGGGGGCGTAGCGCGTGGGAGGATCATGCTGTCCCCCTCCCCCAAACAGGCACCCCGACCAGGCACCCCGATCGACCAGAGGAGGCGCTAGTTCAGCGACCAGGACACATATCCACATCCGGCTTCCTACCCGCAGACACGACCTATTGTGTCTGTAGGGACGCCTGACCAAGCCGGAGGTAACACGGGGATTCGAACCAGCGATCCCCATGTTGGTAGGCAATGGAATAGACCGCTATGCTACCCAGACACCCAGATAATAAAATAATAAATACAAATGTTCAGTCACCATCATTGTTATGAGAGGCCACAGATAAGTTCAAGCTTGGTATAATTGTTTTATATATTAGAAGTTAAGAAATGTTTGTGTGGACTGACAGACAGTGAAAAGCTGGTTTCTTAAATCATGTGACAATGAAAAATTTTGGTTAGGAAATGTTTGATGCTGAATGATAATGAATCATCAACAAGTTGTGTTTGGGTGGCTGAGATTGAAAAAAGACATACATAAAAGTTTTGACAGCCTTTTTGTTCATAGAAGAAGAAGTGAGTTTTACATATTGTTCAATTTCTTTCAATAAAACAACAAAAAAAGGTTTTTTGTTTTTGAATTTGCTTTTGTGAATGAAAAAGTTTGCCAATATTATGAACAGATTTATAATGAAAAAAATAATTTTTTTTACCTTTTTGGGGGGTTTAAGGTAACCAAATATCACATTCTCCCATAATAAAACAAAGTATTTGAAAAGATGACCAATGACAAATCTGCAAAGGTCTTGGCAGAATCTCTTGGTGGGAGAACGGTGCCGAAACAGCTGTAACACTGTTTCTGGATGTCCATCACAGAAAGAACAGTTCGTGTGTACGACTCTTTTAAATTTCTGTATGTAGTGACTGGCGGGATAATATTTATGAACGACTTTAAAGGATACCTCTTTAATGTTGTTTGTGATTAGGTACTTAGTATGTGGAAGCATCCGGACCTTCGTCCAGTGCATGTCATTTACAAACCGGTTCCAATATGCCGCGACATATGGGAGGGAGACAACATCTCTTTGAAATAGGGCACGTATGGCTCTATTATTATTTTGGGGATGCAATGAAAAGCAAATCTTACATACTGGAGAGTTAGCTGGATCAGAGAAAGAAGGGTATCTGGGTGCAGGATTAGCTATGTTTCTGAAAAGCATGAGGGTGCCAGTTGGAATGACATCAAAAAACTATCGCAAATACCTTGGGGGTTACGTAGATAAAAATTCTGAACAGCTGACCCACCAGCAGAATCTGGTTTTGAACCCATTTTTCTAAGAAGAGTGATTTGTTCTTAAATAAGTTGTCTCTATTGTTCCAAATAATATAAGCATGTGGTGAAAAGTTGTGCTTGTATATCAGGGACCAAGCTAGAAGGACCGGCTTATGAAATTCAGATAATTTTACTGGGAGTCTGTCTATTTTATAATTACAGCGTAAAACAAAGTTCAGGCCACCAAAATGAGAGAAAATGTTGTGCGGAATAAAGTTCCAGAGTGAAGTGGGGTTTTTTAGAAAACGCTTCACCCAGTTAATTTTAAATGTGTTATTTAGGGTAGTGAAATCCCGGAAATAAAGCCCTCCAGATTCCTTGATTATTCATAACAACTTTTTGTCATATAATGTGTACGATTTTTCCAGATATAGTTAGAGCATACGATCAATAGCCTTACTGTACTGTCAAGATGTAAGGAGAGAGCTGCATATGTGAGCCTAGACGTTCCCTCCGCTTTAGTAAGGAGGACTCTACCTTTCAGGGATATAGTATCTCTTTGCAGCCACTGATTTAGTTTCTTTTGAGTTTTTTTGATAATAGGGGTAAGGTTAGAAGAACATCTTAATTTTTGGTCTTTAGAAATAAAGAGGCCCAAATATGTAACCTCCTTTTTCATAGCTATATTGCAAATGGTATGTGTATCAGTCATTTATCGCTAGCAGTTCACATTAGTTCACATTTTTTATATTCAAACATAGGCCTGCAGCCTTAGAGAAGTTGTTAATTATATCAGGAGTAATGGGTATCTGACTTGCATCTCTTAAAATAGTGTGGTATCATCAGCCAGTTGACTTATAATGATATCCCTACCAGTTATGGAGATGCCTTGTAATTTACTGTTGATTATATGGGTTGCAAGAATTTGTGTACAAAGCAAAAATAAATATGGTGAGATCGGGCATCCCTGACGAATGCCATGTTTCAGGTCAAATTTAGAAGAAGATGACGTCATTAAAAGAACGCCAGTCAAACAACAAACGGTGAGAAACGACGTGGAAATACTGATGGAAATATGACATTTCTGTTAGTTTCATCCAGCTGTTTTTATATAAATGAATGGAAATGATTCTAATGATTATACAAAATGATCATGGTCAGGTCAAATAATCGCGATCAACAAAAACCTATGGGATAGAATTTATGGTAGCTGACTGTATTGAAATTGGACAGAGATGATGCAAAAAGGTGATGAAAGATGTGCACTCCAACAGGACAACCTAGACCTCTTGGAATATGTGTTACTAGTGGCGGCAGTGTCATCCATGAAGTTTTCAAATTGCATTTCTTCATTTGCTCTTTTAACTTTTTCAGAAGTATTTCACGTTTTAAATGTCCTCCATCCTCTTCTGTCAAAATAAAGTATTCAAAGATTGACATGCCCTGCTCTTAAGTTATTACCCTCAATTCCATTGTTTCATTTTATGGAAATGTCTGGAAGGGTATGTGGAGGCTGGTGCTGTGTGTGTGTGTGTGTGTGTGTGTGTGTGTGTGTGTGTGTGTGTGTGTGTGTGTGTGTGTGTGTGTGTGTGTGTGTGTGTGGTGGGGAGTCAAACGGAAGGTGTGAGGAGGAGAAGGTTAGAAGGAATTGACGCAAAAGGAGAGGATGGATGGAGGAGAGAAGGTATGTGAGGAGATGGAACTGAAAGAGACGAGTGAAAGAAAAAGCATGTTTTTTTAAGAATTATACCAGGATAAACACCCTCGTTTTCAAGGGGTCCCTAACAAACACTCAAGAAACACTCTAGTTCTGCCCCCTGTATTCACATACAGGGGGCAGTACTAGGTGCAGAAACATGGGTGTGCTATGGGTTCCCTGGTCTCGCCTGTTGTGGCCAACTTGAAAATGGAGGAAGTGGAAAAGGGGGCTCTGGTGTCCTATCCAGGGACACCACCTAGCCATTGGTTCAGATTTGTGGACGACACCTGGGTTAAAATTAAATCTCAGGGCGTACCACATTTCACTGACCACATTAACTGTGTGGACAAACACATCAAGTTCACCAGGAAGGATGTGAAAAATTACAGGTTAGACTTAAGGCCCAAACATACTCGGGCGGAACGTACGCGGACTCAGCGAGGAATGTCCGCAGTCATTTGGGCTTCCATAGTCGAGCGTACTTCCACGTTGGGGTTTCCTGTGAAGCTGTCCGTGAAACACTACTGTAACCGGTTATGTTCTTGCCCGGTGCGGGATTCGACACGGGGTGTACTGCACCACAAGGCGACGTCACTAACCGCTCGGCTAAAGGGTCCGACCCGTTAGCTAGGGGCTAACGTGTCTTATTAGTAAGTTTACAGTCGTCACCCTCCCCGGAAGCGCTCCCTCGCGCTTTGTTATTCCCTCGCTCCGAAGAGACTTCTGAGGATCTGCACACTTCCGGATCCCACCGCTGCCACCAATGTAACCGGTTATTTTCTTGCCCGGTGCGGGATTCGATACGGGGTGTACTGCACCACAAGGCGACATCACTAACCGCTCGGCTAAAGGGTCAGACCCGTTAGCTAGGGGCTAACGTGTCTTATGAGTAGTTTACACTACATTACCCACAATTCTTGCGCGTTGTTTACACACTTCTGTCATGGCGCCCGACACTGACGACGAGGAAGAGGTGCTCTGCCTGCTGGCTCTACAAGAAAATAAAGTGAAGAGACGGTGGTGCGGGTACTTCCGCACCTCGTCTGCCAGGCTCTCCTCAAAGCTCGCCTCCATCATCAGACGCTCCGGCTTTCTTTGTTCCACCACGCGATGGCGGCAAATCCAAAATGCAGATCGGTGTCACATTTATCGGAGGTCGATGTGAAAAATACATGCCGAGCAGTCTTGCGTGTGACTGGTGCGCGGCGCGGACTCGTCGCGGTCGTAAAATCCGAGTTTTGCGCGCACAGGGCTTGCGGACGTCCGCCTTTAGTCCGGCGGAGTCCGCTCCGCGTACGTTCCGCCCGAGTATGTTTGGGCCTTTAGACTGTGAAATTGCTATTGGTGATGGGGGACATTTGATTGTTGATATTTTCTGTAAACCAACACATACTGATCAGTACTTCAGGTTTGACTCTCATCATCCACGTCATCAGGATGCTGTACCAGGGGAGAAATATGAAACGCCCTGGTTAAGTGTGGTTATCCTGACTGGGCGTTTGTCAAAGCCAGGAAGACGCCCAAACAGTGCACCCGCCGATCGAAGAGAAGGGGAAGGACCACAGCTGAGATGTGTATTTTCCAAACACCGCGTCTCAGTTGCTTTCAAACACCAAAACACGCTGTGCCAGAAATTGGTCCACCCCAAGGGTCAGGTCCCCCGGCACAAACAGCAATATAATGTGCATGGAGAAGTAGACAGGTTAGCTAAGGGCTAACGGGTCGGACCCTTTAGTGCAGTGGTTCTCAACCTTTTTGGGGTCCTGGACCCCCTGCGTATTTTTGATCTACCCTGAGGACCCCTCCACCTGATCTTGGGGGAGGGGGGTTGCAATTTGATAGAAACAGTAGAAACTGCATTTTAAATTGCATTATAGCATTTATTCACTCTTTGGGGCAAAAATAAGAGCTTTCAGTTGTAATTTAGATATATTTAACAAAACAGAATTCTTATGCAGTAACTTTCAGATATATGTAACAACAGAATTTTTATGCAGTAACTTTTAACAATGCAAACGGGAGCGAGATCTCTTATTAAAATACAATAAATTACACTTGTGAAACAGATGTAATTAGAGAAAAAAGCCCTGTTACCCTTTATAGTTTAGGTAGATAAAGGTCTGTCACATTTGAGTAAAATAATCCTATTTCTATAAATGTCATAGGATCTTTTTTTAAGCTATTTTATTTTCACGGACCCCTTGCAATTACACCACGGACCACTAGGGGTCCGCGGACCCCCGGTTGAGAAACACTGCTTTAGTGGAGCGGTTAGCGATGTCTCCCGCGGTGCGGGAGTGACGAGTTCGCGTCCCGCCGCTGCGGTTCCTGCGTTTGCCCCCCCCCCCCCCGAATTCGCTATGTTGGTGTCAAGTGGGATGCGCGCGGGCGCAACGTGCATGGATAAGTAGACACGTTGGCCCTTGGCTAACGGATCGGACCTTTCAGTCGACAGGTCAACGTCCATGCGCTGGCGGACAGCCAACGGCCTGTCCGAGGTGGCGCTGGACAGCCCTGCTATCTGATTGGCCACCCTGAAATGTTTCATTTGCTACTGGCAGTTTGATGGTGATTGACATCTCATCCCACCTCTTGTTTAAAGAAGCGTTTATATCCGGCAGCGCCTTTTTCAAATCGAGGAAGAGGGACTATTTCCGCAGCTCACGCGAGCGGCACACAAGTTGCAGGCCTGCTGCAAAAAGCGCCGCGTTGAAGCAAGTTGAAAGGTTCAGCGCCAAGTTTGGGTTTCCTGAACAACTTTTACGGAAGTTGAGTCGCTGTGTAGATGCATATTGGCAATTTGGCTCCATAACCGAGATCGGTTCCCAATTTCGGCCCAAAATTGTGTTCACATGTGATAGTAATACACACCATGCATGTACACTGCAATGTTGTAAATCACAGTATATGAGTGTTCAGCTAATGTGGGGTAACTATTACAGCTGTCAGTGATCAGAAAGTTAACATTAAGCAATTTGAAATCCACTAACTCAGATTTTCATACTTGAACTCAAAACTACTACTACTACTTTGGGCTGCTCCCGTTAGGGGGCGCTACAGCGGATCATCCGTTTCCATCTCTTCCTGTCTTCTGCATCTTCCTCTGTCACACCAGCCACCTGCATGTCCTCCCTCACCACATCCATAAACCTCCTCTTTGGCCTTCCTCTTTTCCTCTTCCCTGGCAGCTCCATGTTCAGCATCCTTCTCCCAATATACCCAGCATCTCTCCTCCACACATGTCCAAGCCATCTCAATCTAGCCTCTCTTGCTTTGTCTCCAACCTGAGCAGTCCCTCTAATGTAATCATTCCTAATCCTGTCCTTCTTCGTTACTCCCTTCGTTACTCCCATCTTCAATTCTGCCACCTCCAGCTCCGCCTCCTGTCTTTTCGTCAGTGCCACTGTCTCCAAACCATATAACATAGCTGGTCTCACTACCATCTTGTAAACCTTCCCTTTAACTCTTGCTGGTACCCTTCTGTCGCAAATCACTCCTGACACTCTTCTCCACCCACTCCACCCTGCCTGCACTCTCTTCTTCACCTCTCTTCTGCACTCCCCGTTACTTTGGACAGTTGACCACAAGTATTTAAACTCCTACGCCTTCGTCACATCTACGCCTTGCACCCTCACCATTCCACTGTCATCCCTCTCATTCACGCATATGTATTCCGTCTTGCTCCTACTGACTTTCATTCCTCTTCACTCCGGTGCATACCTCCACCTCTCCACGCTCTCCTTAGCCTGCCCCCTACTCTCTATTTGAACTCAAAACTAACTATTGTTATTATCAATATGTTAACGTTACTCAAAAGATTGCACAATTTGCAGATAGCCTGTTTGCTATCGTAAAGGTATAAGCAATTATATCTACTTAAGAGTAGGGCTTGCATAACAAATAAATATGCACTTACTATATATGTTAAATAGGGGTTGTTGAGAAATTGTGTTCAAATAAAAACAACCTTCCAATAATTGCAGGGAACATTGTTTAAGTTGTAGTGTTTGTGGGAACCAAAATAATTCTTCGTTTTCAAATCCATTTAAATTAAGTGAATTATCAGTTCTACCTCTAATCAGCAATCATAGGATTAATTCATGCTCCTTAGATGCCAGGTTAGGGTTATACATACTAATGTTCTGTCATATGGCGATGTAACCTATAGGCATGCCTCTTCCTCCACACTTAAGCCCCTGGATTCTGTATACCACTCAGCCCTTAGATTCATTACAGGTGATAGTTATCATGCTCATCATTGTATCCTGTACAGTAAGGATGGCTGATCTTCTCTGTCAGAAAGATGCAGCAAGCATTGGTGCCTGTTTATCTATATGGTACTTCTTGTGAAACTACACCTACATGACATCCTTGCTGGATTGGAAACTTGATCCTTATCATACACATTCTAATGATTAGCTTATGCTCCAGGTTCCAAGTGTTTATTCTGAACTGGGAAAGATAGCTTTTAGTTGTTGTGCCCCAAGCACCTGGAATAAACGTAAGCACTCTTTGAGCCATATATCTACTGTGCAGTTAAATACCATGATTCTGAATCACTGTATTTCAAGTTGTAATTGTTATAATTGATTTTAGTTACCTGTTTTTTATTTAATTGCCTGTTTTTTCTTTATTTATCCATTTGTGTGTATGCTTTTCTATCTTGTTATTTATTGTGCTATTGTTAACTTGATGTCATTGTAAATGAGGGCAACCTCAATGACTCGCGAGATTAAATAAAGGTTGTAGTTATAGCTGTGCACAACTGTCACAAAAAAAGAGTGGAAGAGCATTGATTAAAATAGAGAAAAGAAGTGGCCCTAAAGTAGAACCTTGAGGAACACCTCTCTGATTAGTAAGTGAATCCAGTTTACACCCTCTCAAAACAACACAATGCTTTTTGTTGTGAAGATAGGAATTAAACCTTAGGAATGCACGAAACGTCTGGATCCATTTTCTTATACTGTCTAATTTTAACCAATTTTGATGGGGATTTGGGTACTTTTACCTTCCACACACAGTAAACTAATGAATGGTCACTGAAGCAATCTGACAAAATACCAGCTTTTTAGATTCTATTTGGATATATCTCCCTCAGACCTTCTAAATACATGATGAGACAAAGGGAGGAGTGAGAGGAGAGAGGGGAAAGAAAGAGAGGAAGAGAGTTTATCTCCCAGACAAATGCCCGCAGGCTTTATGAGGCATGGTCCCAGACATAATTATCCCAGGACGTACTCAGTCTCCTAAACACACACACACACACACACACACACACACACACACACACACACACACACACACACACACACACACACACACACACACACACACACACACACACACACACACACACACACTAATCAGCTGCTTCAAAATTAATCCCAGACTCCCCATCCACATTATCTAATTTGTTTGTGTTTATGAGACTGGGATAAATACAGAAATACATAAAATATGGTTCTGAGAAAGCCTGGGGTCCCCAGAGCTGAACCTTCCTGAGTACCGAATAGCTAATCACTATTTGTGCCGCTTCTTCACGTCATCCCTCAGGGCACAGAAAGGAATATCCACAACAAACGCAAATACATTCACGCAGACAAAGAGATGTTCCATCAAGGTTAACCAGAAGTGGCAGTTTGCTGCTGGATGATCATAGGAGAATACAAGCACACACATATGCATACAAAGATTGAGTTCACACACAGTGTTGTCTTTTTGGCTCTGTTGCAGTTTACAGGATATGTGGCTATTCAGTTTCCTAATCAAGGTGTCTGATAGATTTTGATTTTGACTTGTTTTGACATGTCCTTTGTGTTTTGGTGTATTTTTGCTTGGCATGAGCCACTTTTTTGTAATGTTTTCTGTCTTCCTATCTGTATCTTTTCAGGGAAAACATGAGTATACACACACACACACAAACACACTGTGGTGATCGCAGCAGTTTTCCTGCTTTTTGATTCACATCCCACAATTCCCTCCCTACACTAAACGTGAGCAGACAGACAGAATAGGCAATCTGGCATCTCCCAGCTACTGCTGCCCCTCTGAGTCTTTATCAGACACTGACCAGTAATAAGCCGTAGGGTTGCAGGTGGAGTGATAGTTGGAGCAGTTTGGCAGTTCTCCGGTGTTCTCTATGTTATTGGTTCTGGATTGTTCTGCCACGGGGTGAACTTAGGTTTGCTTTGAGGATTTGGTGAAATGTGCATGAACGCAACGGTGAGCAAATCATCGTATGTATTTCACACTCTTTTGACTGGTGCAACTTGTCCAGCAATATATGCGCCGGCAGGCCACATTCTTGTGGTTTTCTCTAGGCTTTATATGCCATTTCCAACCCGAAGCACTGGGTTGGGTTTGCCTTTAGAAAAAATGTGTGAGACGGTATACGACAGCAGACAAATGGTCAAAGCCACAGAGGCGAGTTGTGAAAAGAGGTCAAGTATTACCAGTTGCACATTAAGACTGGTTTTGCTAAAAGTGCTCTTTTCATTTGAATTTTTTCTATTATTTTCTTTTTTTTATAATTGCAACCGTAAATGGGTTTCAAGAGCCCTGGACAATGTAAACTTTCAATTCAATTTAACAACAGGAAACATGGCTGCACTTGCAACACATCTCACCCTTTACCGGTGACTGCGGAGTGGACGAAAAGCAGCTGATTCCGACAAAATACCAGAATACCAAGTTAAAACTAGATCTCTCGTTTCTCTCTCTCTCTCTCTGCTGTGCTCTCATATTTTTCGGACCATCCATCCACCTCCCCCATCTCTGCCCCATAGAGATACATGGCTATCTACAAAATGCATACACACACATCCAAACACGTGTGCCATGCTATTCACACCTTCCTATCCCATTGTGCTCGCCGTGTAGTTGTGATTTCCACAGTGTGACTGAAGTGGTTAGAGCCAATTTTCTATTTCCAGTAAAAGATAACAACGGGGGTGGCGGTGGCACCACTGAGATGAATATAGCCTCTCCCTGTAGCTGCCCATGTAGGTTTTGATAGAAAAAGTAGACACTTACTGTGATCCACATGCACTTAGGCTGACTACTGGTGGTCACTCAGTGTGGAAGGGTTGTTTTTCCTCATGGGGCCACGGTATCTTGTGTAGGGCACACAGCTATATTCAGGACTCCTATAGTATTTGCTCTGTTTAACACCATTCTCCATATGAGTTCCATGAACTTTGCTGGGGAACTGCATTCGGCTGCTTGTGGTCCATTACCTCGCACCATTTGAGGAGCTAATCTAAATATTGCTTCTGATACACATCTGAAGTAGAGTGCTGCAGAGCCCCTCTGAGATAATTTGATGCTTTGGAGCATGCTAGTATCTGTTGGGAAAAGGTTTGCGTCTGGTTTTCCCAACAGTGTGTTTTTATTTTGTTCATAGTTAACATGTTTTCTTCTCTGCCTGGGCTGATGTAGTGAAACTTGAATGCAGCTGGTCAACAAGCCCTTTGTTTTTGTTTGTATCGTGGTTTGTCAAAGAGAGTGGAATTAAATCCGACAGGTGGCGCCCTATCAATCACCCCATGTCATATATTCCCTTTTTTAGGAGAAGGGGGGGGGTTCCCCCTTTTTCTCCCCCGTTGTACTTGACCCCACTCTTCTGAGCTGTCCCTGTCACTGCTCCACCCCCTCCGCCGATCCGAAGAGGGCTGCAGACCACCACATGCCTCCTCCGATACACGTGGAGTCGCCAGCCGCTTCTTTTCACCTGACAGTGAGGAGTTTCGCCAGGGGGACGTAGCACGTGGGAGGATTATGCTATCCCCCCTGTTCTCAATCCCACCCACACAGACCGACCGACCGATCGACCAGAGGAGGCGCTAGTGCAGCGACCAGGACACATACCCACATCCGGCTCGCCACCCGCAGACACGGCCAATTGTGTGCGTAGGGACACCCAACCAAGCGGAGGCAACACGGGGATTCGAACCAGCATCCACATGTTGGTAGGCAACAGAATGGACCGCCACGCTACCCGGACGCCCCTTAAATTCCCCTTTTGATAGCAAGATAGACAGACTGACATGTGACTATAGCAGTGACTTGACTAGCCATACTGTTCTTATGGAGGGCCTTAGGGGCCAACAGTTGAGGATTCGGGGCAGTACCGGGCAGTTCCCGGACATGAGTGTGGGTAATTGTACAGACGCAGAGCAAGACCTGGCTGGAAATGCACACACTCCTTGATGATTAAGGTTTTAAAAGCACGGAGGAACCCTGGCACTTGGCACCACTGACCGGAGGAGTCGCATGTAGCACCGGAGTAAGGAGATACGGATGAGTAGAGGGAGGAGAGAGAGAGAGGGAGGGAGGGAGAAGGATGACATGGGACAGGAAATGAGAGGCTTTCTCCGGTTTCTCCCCCCGTGACCTCATCACTATGATCATGTGTTTTACGAGCGCTCCCTCTCGACGCCCAAACGCCACCACACACGTGCCGGGGCGCACACGCTCGTACACACTTGGCGTCACATAGTTCACTTTAGCAGACGAGCATGCTACATGGGCTTTTGTCCCACTGCTCCCTTTCTCACACTATCTGTTGACCCCTCGCATCCTTTATCGCACACCAGGACGTTCACGAAATACACTCACATGCTGCTGATAAAGAAAGGGAGCGACAGCAAGGGTGGAGTCTTCATCACAAATTGTGCTTTTTCAGGAGAATATTGGCATCGATGTAATAAAAGAAAAATGCATTTTCTTAAAATAGATGCTAATGAAAGTTGATAGAATAAAAGAGCCATGAACCCCTCATATCCCAGCATACACTATTTAGCAGTGTAAACACACACACACACATGCAAGACAGGTGAGTTTGAGGGGAGAGGAGGTGGCTGTTTGCATAACACCTCATCAACGGGCCATATAGAAGCGTCCCCCAATGGGGGAGGAGATGAATGGCGTCATGTGAGCAAGCATCTGATTAGTAGCACACGGTTAGCTAAATTTCCTTTGGGGAGGAGACTACTCCTCCTACAGGGCATCTCCTGAGCCTATCCCGCCCTCCCACTCTCTGTCTCTCTCCCTCTCTCGCTCTCTCTCGTTCCTCCTCTGTTCTCTGCGTTTCTCCCTTCAGGCCATCTTTAGTGCTGATATTCATTACCGTCTTCCATGCCAGCCATTATTATAACTACGTTACCCACAATTCACTGTCCCCTCCAGGCTTGCTACTCATCTCCACTGAGCAAGTAATATTTATGAACTCTGTGTGTGTGTGTGTGTGTGTGTGTGTGTGTGTGTGTGTGTGTGTGTGTGTGTGTGTGTGTGTGTGTGTGTGTGTGTGTGTGTGTGTGTGTGTGTGCAGCCACGTGTGTGAGTTTGTTTTAATCAGCCTAAAGACATTAGTCAGTGCAGGAGGGAAGAACCAGGAAAAGGGAGCCAGAGGGGATGTGTGTGTGTGTGTGTGTGTGTGTGTGTGTGTGTGTGTGTGTGTGTGTGTGTGTGTGTGTGTGTGTTGGGGGGGGGGGGACAAGTCCAAGTCAACCTCATTCAAGTGGCTCCTGCTTGAGTAAATATTTTCACAGCAGCCCAGGTGTTCAACCAGCAACCTTCACGTGTGTGCATTCACACACACACACACATTCACACACACACATTCATACACACACACACACACACACACACACACACACACACACACACACACACACACACACACCCCTATGTTAAAACGTGAGGAATATCAGAAGTTTTATATGTTCGTTGTGATGAATTGAAAGTGCAGATTTGTTTCACTCCACAATCCATTCTTTAGCTGAGACAGACAGAGCAGGGATAAGGAGACGGGGAGGGGGTGGGGGCTCAAGTTGGGGGGTAGATAATGACGGGGTAAAAGTACCACACGTTTTGTGGCGAACGCCACTCTCAACAAATGCACAAGAAATTTTAAAAGTTGGACAGAAAATGGTGCTTTTCTCTCTGGTTATATTTTCATAGATTTGCGGCACCAGCCAGTGTTAATTATCCCAGCTTGCGTCCTCTTCCAGTGGAAGAGGTGTGTGTTGGGAATGTCCTCGTGTGTTCCCACATCACACCTTACAACAGTCGCACACATACAGATGTTAATGTCTATGCACACCAGCCCCTCCACAGCACTACGCCGAGGCCCGTTCTGGAAAAACAAGGCCTCTTCCCGGCCCAGGGTGGTGTGGGTGATGGCTTATGGTGATTGACAGGCGAGTGTTTGGGTTAGCCTGCCCCCTCTAGGGAGTCCCCATAGGCACGGCCTTTATCTACACATTCCATGTGGGGGCATCGAAAAGATCTCGCACACAACACCATAGTGTCAGAGAAGGCATGCCCTCTCAAACACACACATGAGCCTCGTTTCAATGCATACAAAAATACACATGTACATAAACCGTGACTCCAATATAAACACACAAGACTGGGATTTTTGACACACATCTTCTAAGAGGCTTGGTGCCCTGGCTCGTATGCTCACACAGTGTTGAGGACCGTATCTCATATCCATATCTCATGTTCTTCCCACAGGGAGCCCTGTCTGAAACACAGCCACGCTGTGTCAGGGAGAGGAAGGAAGAGGAAACTTCAGGGAAACTCTCTTACACACTCGTGCACACTCACGCACATATACACACACCCTTGGAAGGGCTCTTCTGAAATACTAGAGAGTGACCTGTCGATGAGGCGATGCCATGACCATATATTTTTTCAGAACCGTTAGGATTTGTGTGTGTGTGTGTGTGTGTGTGTGTTGCAGACGGCAGCAGTGTGCAGACAGGCTGGCTGAAGTTGCGTTATGGCTTGACTCGTAGAAACAGCAACAGCTCCCGACACACTACATGTTTGGCCTGTAGACACGGTCACACACTCTGTTGTGCGTTGCAACAGGCAGCGGCTGAGCATCTTTTTCCACTACGGGCCAGAGTTTGGCGTATTTCTCGGTGGGATCCGGCAGATTAAGAATCAGCTTGGCCACCGCTGTTTGCTGGCAGACTAGCGGATAAACATCCAGCGGGCCGGCTCGGTTTATGAGAGGAAACTGTAACGGCGCTCCCCTCAACTAATTGTTGGGTAGAGTCCATTAGAACTGGTGATCCTCTTGAGTCCCTGATCACTGCCGCTTGACCGAGAGCAGCCACATGCCGAAGACTTTTCGCCAAGGTCTCCGAACTGTCGCTGGGGCTCTGACAGTTAGATCATTTGGTTTGTGTCATTAAAACGGATATGGAGTAAGTTTTTCCATCGCAAACAATAGTTCTGGTTTCATTTTCAGGTCCATTCTTGTAACACGAGAGTATTTGTCCTTCAGGTGCATTATCATTCATCAATAACTCATCACACGTCAAGATAATCAAATCCAAAACAAACAGGCACTCAACCCTGCCGTCATTCCACACACCAGGTGTTAGCCCACCCAGGCGCCGCTTGTTAGCCTAGCACTGTTAGCTGTTAGCGGGCATGAGAGAGGAAGGAAGGGGGGTTAGTGGGGGTAAGTGAATTTGGCCAGAGAGGCAGTGGGTCCCACTCCTTCCAGACAGAATAATGAAGATCAATGCTTCCTGTGACTGATTGAAACACTCAGGAACAGGAAGCGCTTGGCTGAGTCCGCCTGTCAACACAAACTGCTGGATGGCACTGGCTTTCCCTTGCAGCTGTACCAACAGACGCAAGTTAAATGGCCTTCGAACATGCACAAATGCAAAACCACCGCCCGTGGTAACACACTGATCGTTGTACTTGTCATGGAGCAATCATTTCCATCATGGGGAGTCAAATCAGTTCAGGTGCGATGCAAGGTTATAGTTTTAGGGGGGGTGCAGGGAAGTTCTTCCACTTCCTCAAATGATGATTTTAGTTAGAGGTTCAAGCCTGAAGGGCTGACACACACGATAGTTCTTGTAGGGTTTCTTTTTTCTTTTGCAATGGGGGTCGATGGCAGCCCATAGAAACGATTGGTCATTTTTCGTGAAAATTCGATAATCGATAGAGGATAGCTCTAGAACCCACGGTCGCCCATTTTGACGTCAATACAGCAGTGCCTCTAGCGCCACCATCAGTTTGAAATTCAGCTCACTATTTGGCCCACACCTCTTGAGGCGTTTCACATATCAACAAGTCGAGTCAAGTCCAACACATCTAGCCTGGTCAGTTTCAGTCAGCTGATGCATCTGCCTTTTGAGTTACATCAAAAAAATGTGTTTTGTTTTTCCTGCAGAGCTGATCTGAGCTTCGCCGCATGCAGAAGGAGGCTGTCGAGATGCTTTTTATCGTGGATATTCAGCAACATTTTGATACTCGGAACCATCTGGCCGCAATGCACCAATGAAGCTGGCATCCGCATCAAAGAAATAGGCAGTGATCAATATCTCGGCACCGCTTTGTGCAATCATAATCAAAATTGCTCAACAGATAGAAAAGTCCTCAATGGATCTGGTTACACATTGATAACAATTTACAGCAAGCGCCGTCAACAGGCCAAATTCAAGGTAACTTTTTGGCCTTCAGCTCTTGATAATCCAAAAAATGCAAAGAGAAGGAAGAACAAAGAAGAAAGAGAAAAGAATAACCTCCTCTAGGTTGCAGTCAAACCAGGAAGTGTAGCCTTTTTTTGTCGCTGCCCGATCTGAGTCAACCATAGATATGAGTCGTTGCTGCACGACCATAAATGGTTTACCCAGCTTTATTATATTATGAAAATAAAGAGTGAGGGTTTGACCAAACTGGTCGCAGAGCAAAACTTTTGTTTTTGGAAAGTGCAAGTTCATACAGGTCACTTTCGTGCGAAGGTCCGCCTAGGAGGCTGCGCATCCACAGACTGACAGGCAACATGTTTCTGTTTGGTAGATTTTTTAGCTTGAGCGCTGCATATTGAAAACTTTTTTCCTTTCCATATTACCCATTCAATCCACTTGGGCACTGCGCAAAAGTCTTATAATGGCTGGAAAAACTTTGTTTTTTTTCTGTCCGTGTGTGCATGTGTCCGCTGCTAATCTCGCATACTACTGGGTCTGTCATCCTAATAATTTTTGTTTACAGCTCAGCAGCATAGGCAGAAATCACTGTGTGGTTGGGCACAGAGAAAATCAGATGGGCCTAACCCGTCCAAACATACTAAATAGGTTCTAAATAGGTTCTGAAATTAATAATAAAACCTGTACTACATGGTGGGTCGGAGAATAATAATTTGTATTGAATCAAGCAATGTTATCGGTAGAAGTTTCATTGATTGCCCGTGCTTCACCCACCATGTTTTTAAATGTTGGTGAGTTGTCAGACTTGTGGCATAATCATTTGTGTCTCTTCAGCTGAAAGACAGACACTCCAGGAGCTGTTTTAAGCAGCTTCTCTTGTCTCCTACAACAGTTGCAGGAGATATGGCAACACAGTCATCTATTTCCAGGGAAAGTGGCAATAGAGGGGTGGAGGAGGCATTCTTGGGGTAACCCAGCAAACATGGCTCTTTGGGGTCCATGTGGGGCCACTGCGGGCAGGAACAGAGGGTTGATGGCAGCTTCCACCTCAGATGCTGTGGCCCAGCTGCTTTTTGTCACAGCATCTGAAGAAAACAGCAATTGAAATGTAAGTGCACAGTATGAGTTAGCCACAGGTGGAGCATTTAATCTAGCCTGGGATCAAAAGTTAAGATCAAGTTGGAAATTAGATTAAGATTAAATTAGAGTAATTTAGCTAGGTTAATCTGTCTTTGTATGCCTTTTTCCCTAGTGTAATCAGAAACAAAAATTATCACAAAATACTCTCATTTGGCCTTTACAATTAAATTCAAACTTTTGATTTTGTTCCCCTTCTGAGGTCTTATTGCATATGAACATTACATACTGTACCTATGACTGCTCTGCACACCAGCACAGTTGTTGGGCCAGTGGGGTGGTTAGCAGGCTAAATTTCTGATGGTTCAAAATTATTAAAATTGTAAAGTTATGAGTAATAGTTCATCTGTAATTAAGTTGGTTAAAAAAAAAACATGAGCTGCTCTATGGGAATATATAAGGGACAAAAAATTAACAAAAAAACTAGTGTTCTTTCTCTTAACTACATTATGAAACAGCTGCGACAAACCAAAAAGTTGAGACGGCACTTGTCTTGTTGGATAGGCAGTTTTAGTTAAGTATGGGATGGACCGGTTATACCTTGGACAACTTGTTTACATTTTACTGTCATTTTTGCGGAGGTCTGACTATATGCAGCATTGGGCATGGGCGGTAAATAAAAAGTTTGAGTACTGCTTACCCTAAAGCAGTCGTAATCTTAAAACGTTTTAACTGTACTGTCAACAGGTGGTTGACCTTAAAGGTCAAAACTGCTGTGGGCCCCGCATGGGCTGACCCACATGGGGCCCATGTGGGCTTACTGTGGGCAAGACCACAGTGGGTTGCCTACAGAAAACCCTCATGGGGGCCTCAAAGGGCAAAACTGCTGTGGGCCCCGCATGGGCTGACCCACATGGGGCCCATATGGGCTTACTGTGGGCAAGACCACAGTGGGTTGCCCACAGAAAACCCTCATGGGGGCCTCAAAGGGCAAAACTGTTGTGGGCCCCGCATGGGCTGACCCACATTGGGCCCATATGGGCTTACTGTGGGCAAGAGCACAGTTGGGCTTGCCCACAATAGGCCCACATGGGGCCTCAAAGGGCAAAACTACTGCCGCATGGGGCCCATGTGGGATTAGTGCGGGTTTGCCCCTGCCTACATTGCCCCACAGTAAACCCACACCTACCCACCGTGGGCCCGCACGGGCATATTTGCTGGGAATAAGATGCGCTGTAAAACAAAGGCACTTAAAATTATTTCTGATTAGCCTAAATTTGATTCATGCTGAACACAGCAGCCAAAAAACGGAAATATTCCAGCAGCTGGGTCGCCAATAAAATACAGTGCAATAACAGAAATTAACCACCTCATAAATCTCATTTTCATGTTATTTTACATTAGACACATAAGTTAACAGTCTATTTTTGTAATGTCATTAAAAATATGTCAGATAAAAAGGAAAAGCTGTTATATTACAGTGTAGAAGGCAGCAGAAAAACATTAAGCTATTCAAAGAATAGCCTCTGTGGTGGAAAGATTTTGCAGTTCTTTTTATTTATTTTTGTCATTTCTGTGAGGGGTGGGTGATGAGGACAGATGTGAGGGATTCTGTAGGCTCTCCCATTTGCCAGTGTAGCAAAACCCTGGTGGCATGTGTTGTGTGCAGGTTCCCTGTGGATCCTTAAAAAGTCTTTTTAAAACGTCTTGAATTTCTTTTTCTTTTTTTAATTCAAGGTCTAAAAATGTTTTAAAATGTCTGGAATTTTAGGAAGGGAGGCATCAAATGTATTCTGGAGCCGAGCAAATGAGTGTATATCTATTTTTGTTCAGTTTTTATGTTTTGTTTTATTTTATATTCCATAACAGCCCGACAATTGTTGCAAGCAATAATAATAATACTAATAACAATTATTATTAATAATAATGAAGCGATTTGGGGGGCAACTACAGGAACTGCCGCAGCCAGGACTTAAACCCGTATCTTTCTCACCGTGGGAGACATCGCTGACCGCTCGACTAAAGGATCCTATTCATTACCCAAGGGTCAACGTGTCTACTTATCCATGCACGTTACAATATGTTATTACAATACCTGTTAGGTCAATTTTATTTTGTATAGCCCAATATCACAAATTACAAATTTGCATCAAGGGGCTTTACAGCAACACAACATCCTGTCCTTAGAGTAAACCCTCACATCGGATAAGGAACAATTCCCTGAGAGGAAAAAAAAACCTTTAACAGGGAGAAAAAATAGGAAGAAACCTCAGGGAGAGCAACAGAGGAGCGATCTCTCTCCCAAGACGGACATCGTGCAATGGATGTTGTGTTTATACAATTTACAAAATACAACATTGAAAGAGGATAACAGAATTATAATGGAATTATAAAATATATGAAGAATATGATGAAGAGGATGCCAAGCAGTGTCCAGACACCACCGGAACAGCCCAGGACCCGAGCCACGCGACCAGCATCACCATGTAAAAAAATAGTCACACATCTTAGTGAGAGAAGGCTATACGTAACATTAAAACAGGATAACAAAATTATATGGATTTATCAGATATATACAAGGTGACCACCATCACCATGGAGACCTGGAAGGAGGACAGACTGCACATGCACACAAGGAAGACTCACATCACACCATTCACACAGAAAAAGAGAACGGAGAAGACGTCATTGAGAGAGAGAGAAAAGACATGTAAGAGAAGAGGAGAGCAGTTTGCAATAGTCAATAACTGTACATTATAATCTCGTCGGCAGAACAGTGCTTGGTAAATTCATTGAGATAGAAACCGACCCACCATGTTGTACAGGTTGTGAAGTATTCAATTTAAAGGCACCTAATTGTAGACGAAGGCAAAAAGATGAGTTTTAAGTTTGGATTTAAATGATTCAACAGACTGATTGTCTGATGGCAGCAGGCAGGTTACTCCACACAAACAGGGCCCTGCCACCAGCTGACTTCTTTTTAACTTTAGGTACACACAGGAGCCCTGTATTTTGAGAGCGAAGAGTTCGAGATGGTACAGTTTACGGAGATCAGACAGTTAAGGTGGCATAAGCCCCTTTAGGATTTTATAAGTCAGCAGAAGCCCCTTGAAGTCTGATCTAACATGGATAGGAAGCCAATGAAGGGAGGCAAGAATTGGTGTAATATGTTCAAATTTTCTAGATTTAGTTATGATTCTAGCTGAAGCATTCTGAACCATCTAAAGACTTTTAGTACTAGCATGTGGCAGATCTGAAAACAGAACATTACAATAATCAAGTCTGAATGAAACAAATGCATGTATTAGAGTATCTGCATCAGCCATGGACAGGAAAGACTGAATTTTAGCTATGTTGCGTAAGTGAAAAAAGGCAGTCTTGGTGATTTCATTAATGTGCTTATCAAAGGAAAGGCTGAGCTCAACCATAACACCAAGATTTTGACTGCCACACTTTGTGAAATCGAGGAGTTGTTGATTGTTATCGTTACATGATCAAATTGGTGTGTGTCTAGCAGGGCCAATGACCACCATCCTGGTTTTATCCGAATTTAAAAACAGAAAGATTAGTGACATCCAATTTTTCACAACAGCCAAGCAGACCTCTAAATTAGTCATTTGAGTATGATCATCAGCCCTTATAGGCACATACAACTGGGTATCATCAGTATAGCAATGGAAATGTATTCCATGACTGCATATAACTTGGGCAAGAGGTGAAATATAAAGAGAGAAAAGTAGAGGGCCAAGAACTGAGCCCTGAGGTACATCATATTTAATGTCAGAAAATTTTGATGTAATATTACTATAGCAGACAATGTATTCTTCCAGATAAGTAGGACTTAAGCCAAGAGAGAGCTAAACCAGAGACATCAAAATTACAATTCAATATGTCTAATAGTATACAGTTATCAATGGTGTCAAAGGCTGCACTGAGGTCCAGTAGTAGAAGCACAGAAGTGGAATCAGAGTCCATAGCTAATAAAAGATTGTTCACCACTCTGGTCAGAGCAGTTTCAGTGGAGTGACAGGCCCTGAAAGACGATTGAAAAGGTTCATATTGATGGTTTTCTTCTATATGGGTAGAAAGTTGTTGATACACAACTCTCTCTAGTACTTTAGAAAAGAATAGAAGATTAGAGACTGGTCAATAGTCATTAAGAGACCCTGGATCGAGGTTAAGTTTAAGTAGAGGTTTGACCATAGCTTTCTTAAAAGTGCTGGGAACATTGCCAGTAGTAAGTGATAAATTAACAATGTCTAGCATTGTAGGTCCCAGGAAAGGCCAGCGGTCTTTAAAAAGATTTGCTGGTAAGGGGTCAAGTAGGCAAGTAGTTGGTTTAGAGGCTGACATGAGCTTAGTCAAAGTATCAAGAGATAGTCTCAAAAGCTGTAATAACAGTGACTATCAGTGACTCATTGTGTGGATTGGAGGTCTTCTTTCCTCCATTGTGGATTCTGCTACTACCAATCTCCTTACCAGTCTGGGTGAAAGCTGTAACCAGATTTCCTGTTGGATCTTGGGTCTAAGATACTTGATGCACCCAGATTTAGACACTGTAGATACCAAACCCAGGATCACCAGCATAGATGATACCCCACAACTAGGGAAAGGTTACACAAAAGGTTACACTAGCACTCAAGAAAGCACTGTAGCCATCAAGTCATATGTTGAGCCCATTGCTAGCTTGGCAGCTAGTGGTAACGTTAGAGCTAATTTGTCTGCTGCAAACGTGTAAGTCTGAGCTACAGAATCTGGTAACTACCGCTGCTCAGCTGAGCAGTCAACAGACAGGATTCAGCAGTTTTTCACTGACAGCTACGTTGAATGTAGAAATACTGTGGGTACTAAGCCTCCAAAGAAAGCATACAACTTCATAGAACTAGCAGAGAATACTGCAGGAACGAAAATGGCAATGCCGATTACAAAATCAACACACTGAAACAAGCAAAGGAA
The DNA here is from genome assembly GCF_029633865.1 of Lampris incognitus. NCBI lineage: Eukaryota > Metazoa > Chordata > Actinopteri > Lampriformes > Lampridae > Lampris > Lampris incognitus. The sequence continues at coordinate 15,799,806 of NC_079223.1, forward strand.
ATGAGAGCAGTTGCTAGCGCTAGATGGTGAAATTTATAAGACGGCTGAGGAGCTGTGACACGTCATGAGAAACATAGCATCCATAGGCAAACAGGATCAAAGAAACTTCCATTGTTTGTGCCAGAAGGTCTGAAAAGGAAATACGCTTAAATTTGCTTTAAATTGTCAACTTTTCCCCTGTGTCAATAGTGCAATCTTATGTGTATTTGATACTATTTTCCGTTTGACTGAGTCTACCTCCATAGTTTTATTTTTATTAATTAACAAGGCTGTTTTCAGCTAATTTTCACAGAAAATTGCTTTTATATTCATAATCAATAAAACTTTAACAACAGTATATACTGTCTAGTTTGTTGATTTTTTTAAGTCATTACAACTGTACTTTAAAAGTATGCAGATACCCTGTGTGTGCCCTGAGAATATTTTGTGTTCAGATGGTTTCCTTATATCAATTATGTGCCGAGTACCACTTCACAGCTAATTCAGAGTTAATACTACCCTGATAATCAGATTATTATGTCACTGACTCCATCATTTTACTCTTAGACTGACAGTTATTAGCATTAGTGCAACAGACTAGTTTGGCTGTGACTGTTAGCACAGCTGCTACCGTATGAAGCGCTAAATAACATCTCCAGTCTCAATAGGCCCCTTAGGGCAAATACAAGGCTAGCAGGCTGTGGCGGTTGTTTGTTTAGCTGTGTGTTTCAGCAATCCATTAATACTGGAGCTTAATAGTGGTGTCAGTAGCATTAACACACATGGGAGCAATTTCCTTGACACAGATTAAGCAGGATTCAGACGACCAAAGTTTAGTGTTTAGTTTCATGGATATGATTTAACCTGTAGTTAAAAAAAGAAAGAAGAAAAAAAATGCCATGCAGGCAATGCAGGGCCCTGCAACTTGCCACCTAATTTATTTTTTTCAAGGCTGGCACAAAATTACAAAAGTATATTTACAATACATGTCCATATATATATATATATATATATATATATATATATATGTGTGTGTGTGTGTGTGTGTGTGTGTGTGTGTGTGTGTGTGTGTGTGTGTGTGTGTGTGTGTGAGAAAGAGCCAAGGTTACAGGTTATATACATAAAAAGTCCAGGTGGAAGACCAAAACACAATAAAGATATGAACTTGAACCCTTGAATGGCTTGAGACAATGCTAGCTGAGATCCACCCATGGCATTGGAAAACTTTGCTGAAATGTGTCTCAGGGTCTTTTTCAAGACTTCACTAGTTACTTGATATGTGTGTTGTGCTTTCCTCAGTATATGTGCTGTATATAACTTGACAGTCAGATAAACGCCTCCCTGACATCAAGGCTCTGAAGACAGTTGGCCCCTTGTCCACAGCTTTATTGACGTTACACAGAATGATGAAACAAACATACAAAAAGCACAATCAACACTACGCTTGATTTTATATACTTCAGGTATAGCCTACACAATGTAAATAGACCAACTCAAATCTTCAATATGAATTAAATCCCCTTGTTTTCTTTACTGTTACAGGTTGTATGTATAATTAATTTAAAATATATGATATCATATTTTAACATGTCATCAATTATCTGTTCATTTATTTATTTTTAATTATTCTAATATGAACTTCCAGTGGCCTAGGAACAGGGTAGTCATTAGCAATAGTAACTCGGTAGATTTCTAGCATCCAACCTAACAGCATATTGTTGAACAATACACCATTGTATTGGGCACTAGAATCGAACACCACTCGGATTTGATTAGGTTTCTTCGGATGGCACATGCAAAATGTTGGCAAGTACCATCATTCTTCTTCCTCACAGAGAGGAGGGGCTAACTCAGCGTGGCCATTTTTAAACATCTTGTCCATGAAGCTGAGGAAGTGAGCCCTCATTTCACGCTTCCTCCCAAAGATGTGCCTGAGAGACATGAGACGCTTCAGTGCTTGGGGCCTGTTGTTAGGGAGCATTGAAGTGGACATTTAAAGGGTAATCCCAGCATACATGCCTCTTTGGGGTCCATGTGGGGCCACTGCGGGCAGGAACAGAGGGCCCACTGTGGGCAGCCCACTGTGGGCAGCCCACTGTGGGCAGCCCACTGTGGGCAGCCCACTGTGGGCAGCCCACTGTGGGCTCCGTTACTGGCATGAAATGTGGGGCACGTGTGGGCCCCACACTAAAGAGGGAGCCCCAGTGGGCTGAGTGTGGGCTGCCCACACTAAGCAGAGTGTGCCTTCAGTGGGACCCATTGTGGGCCCGCAGCATGCCCATAGTATGCCCACACTTTGGGCTGGGAGCAGTGGTCCCACACGGGCCCATAGTGCCCCATGTGTACCTGGTATGCTAGTGACATTTATTGACAGCCAGCTCAAACAAAAAAATGAAGAAAATATAAATTATATGAAGAAAGAATTTATTGAAAATTGGAAACAACTGGAATTGAAAAACAAAACTATATACCAAATTAAATGCTTTTATAAAACAGAACAACAAACATAGAACCACATTCGAACACAATAAGAACATTAAATCTAAAAAAAAAATCCAAACATTAAATATATTTATTTTTTGCTCCTTCTGCTCCTTCCTCCGTGTCTATCCCTGGCATTTCTGAACCACATTTTGATAGCAGCTTCCACCTCGGATGCTGTGGCCCGGCTGCTTTTTGTCCCAGCATCTGAAGAAAACAACAATTGAAATGTAAGTGCACAGTATGAGTTAGCCACAGGTGGGGCATTTAATCTAGCCTGGGATTCCATTCACCTGTTGGGGTAGAGGCAAATCTCGAACAGAGATGTCTCGAAACCCGGGCAAGTAAAGCCAAAATTATCTGTATGTGACCGTGTTTTTTTATTTAGGTAAACTGACATTTTGATTGTTCCGTGGACTCAGGCGGGGCAAAATTCAAATTAAACTACCCAAATCCAACTTCTTGGAGTATTTAAAGTAATGAGGATTGGCACCACCTCGTGACCAAGCCCAAACTGAACCAGGGCTATAGGCTATATTTACTTGTGTACTGCTAGAGTGATGGAGTGTGTCAAGTTTATTACTGCACACATGCACAACATGTCAGATGTATTGCAGACTATATGAGACTACAATAAGCTGCTGTGTGTGTATGTTCACTAAATTTCTGATGGTTCAAAATTATTAAAATTGTAAAGTTATGAGTAATAGTTCATCTGTAATTAAATTGGTTAAAAAAACAGCATGAGCTGCTCTATGGGAACATTTCAGGGTCAAAAATTAACCAAAAAACACTAGTCTTCTTTCTCTTAACTATAATATGAAACAGCTGCGACAAACCAAAAAGTTGAGACGGTACTTGTCTTGTTGAATGGGCAGTTTTAGTTAAGTATGGGATGGACCGGTTATAGCTTGGACAACTCGTTTACATTTTACTGTCATTTTTGCGGAGGTCTGACTATATGCAGCATTGGGCATGGGCGGTAAATAAAAGGTTTGAGTACCGCTTACCCTAAAGCAGTTGTAATCTTAAAACGTTTTAACTGTACTGTCAACAGGCGGTTGACCTCAAAGGTCAAAACTGCTGTGGGCCCCGCATGGGCTGACCCACATGGGGCCCATATGGGCGTACTGTGGGCAAGACCACAGTGGGTTGCCCACAGAAAACCCTCATGGGGGCCTCAAAGGGCAAAACTGCTGTGGGCCCCGTATGGGCTGACCCACATGGGGCCCATATGGGCTTACTGTGGGCAAGAGCACAGTTGGGCTTGCCCACAATAGGCCCACATAGGGGCCTCAAAGGGCAAAACTACTGTGGGCCCCGCATGGGCTAACCACATGGGGCCCATGTGGGATTAGTGCGGGTTTGCCCCTGCCCACATTGCCCCACAGTAAACCCACACCTACCCACAGTGGGCCCGCATGGGCATGTTTGCTGGGATGGTGCTGCCCAACTGTTGTTCAAATCGTTCCTTTGTCCTTCATCCATTATTTTCATGAAGGAGGCATCCTGAGTCAAAGGAGCAACCTGGTTGTCATCTTTGGTCCGCTTAAACACAATGCTTCCCCAGGTGGTCAGCATCACAGATAGATTTCTCCTCAGAATAGGTTGGGGGGCAATTGATGACCTGGATGTCACTGTATTTTTCCTTAACATGGAACATGTTAGGGCACGGATCAAAGAAAGTAGGGCATTTTAGCTCTGTGGTGTTCATGTAGAAGGTGCTGATTGTCAGTGGTTCATGGACACTACCTAGACATACATTGCCTACAATGACCCACTCCAGATCCAACTTCTGTGCATAGTATAAGTTGTGTGAGCCGTTCACCTGTTTACGGACTTTATGAACTCTGATAATGTCTCAACCTAAGAGAAGCATAATTGGGGCTTGCAGGTCGATGTCCAGGATGAGGTGTGCCACTGACTTTAGGTATACATGATGAAAAGCCACATCGGGGGTTGGAATCTCGTCTCTGTTATAAGGAATGTCATTGCATTCTATGAGGCTTGGAAATTGGATGCAGACAGTTCCATCCAGAGATTCCACTTCATAGCCCCGGCCTGTCTTCCTGCTGATATCCTTTACCCTGGCGCATGTTCTCAACGTGTAAGGAGCACTTAGACTTTGGTCACTGAACACTTCAAAAAACTGAGCGAACTAGTGACCAGCTGCTCTGTTCATCCCGAATCTCATACAGTTTCACTTCTTTGTCTTTGTGGCCAGCTGGATATACTTTTACAAGACATATTTTGGAGCAAGATCAGTCTATCAGATCTCTGCCACAGAGTTTTGTGCATTTGGTGTTAACATGAGATTAAGGTGAAGTTTCCCCTTCCTCCCCACCATGCTCAGGAGCAGGGTCCGCCTCTTCTACCTGTATTTACATTGCTAGGGAGTCATTTGTCATGTTTCTCCGCCATCTCGTTCAAACGTGCCAGATGTGCGGGGCAGAGTGATTATACGTCATGACATTCAGCTGAATGTCTTGTGGAAAGGCTGCTCTTGTGTATCCTTGTTCATGACTCCTCACAGAGCCCAACTCGCTCCTCAGAGCAAAAATAAGAGCTTTGGGACGGCCTTCAAAATGGTAGACCAGAGCTACTTCTGGCTAAAACGAAGATCAATGAGCGAGGAAATATTAGATAAGAGACTTGCGATGCACCCATAGATTGGTTTCAGTGAGAGATCTCAGAACACCCCCCCCACACACACACACACACACACACACACACATAGATCAAACTAAATGCATCACAGTAGGCACTGAGGAGACCTGGCGGCTTCAGAGAAAACAGCATATTCCACCAAGGGTTTGTTTGGCTTTTTGCGCTTTTGGCTATTTCTGATTGCTATTGTTTTTGTTTGTGTAGCCTAGCCTCCCTCCCATTTTTCATCTTTGTGGTTTCTCATGTAATGGTAGAGAAATATTGAATGATTTATTTTCCCTCAGAGGAAAAAATAGCGTTCAGCAAACCAGGGGCGGGAAGCTATGCAGATAGTTGGGGGGGGGGTTTATGATGGAGATTTTCTTGCTATTCAAACAAATATTGAAATATATACTAAACAGTTTACTGGGGAGCATTGAGATGTGACTATTTTCAGGTCTCTGCTTAGTAAATAAAATCCCAGGGCTGCCATTTACAAGAGAAATTCTTCTGACTCCCACAGAAGTTCTCATCAAAGCATGGCCCTAGAATATGATGCGGAAATTGACAAAGGAGAAAGATAATCTGAGCTGTCGCCTGGTGAGATGCACAGCAGTACTGCATTCTAAAGTCAAGCAAGTTCCTCTGAGCCAGATATGGACCTTTAATCATAAAGATTCATGGCATTGATATGACCATTGAGGGCTGAATTGGTAAAATTTTATTCACATGTAAGTATCAGAGCCTGTTTTTCCAGCAATTTTGCTCCAGGGATTACAGCAGTAGGGACAGTGTATATCAACATGTGATGTAAACAGTTATCTCAGGAAGCTAAATCAGTAGTTTTAACCTCCAGTCCTTGAAGACACACAGCACTGGTGGTTTTCTATTCTGCTGGGTAATTGATTGCTTTCACCTTTGGTGACAGGTTTATAGATTTCCTTATAGGAATAGGAATTCCTGGCACAACAACAGATGAACATAATGGATTACCGGGAATACTAGAAAACCAACAACAGAGGCACCAAGGATAAGAGTCAAGTAGTCCATGGGCCAGACGATATTTCGGTACACTCAAGGTGGCAAAACTTACTTATAATTTTTGAAAGGATCCATGTCTGTAGATGATATTTTGGTATGATAACCATTCCTGAGTGGCAGCTGTATCACAGTTATCAGCTCATGAAGTTAACCACCCGCTAAACTAAATTGCATTTTAGACGCTGGTGCATATCCTGGTTTAGCCTCATGGTCAGGACATTTTTCAATGTTCTATAATATTGTCTTTGGTATCATTTTAAAGGGGACCTTCTTAGCTTCATTCAAGCCCTGTTGTGGATATTTCTCACAAATATAGAGGTCACTTGAGCTCTTCAACCCGTCAATAACACACATCTTTCTGCAATGTTCGCCTAAACTATATACTTTCTTTTAGCCCTGTGGCATCTAGGAATATCAGGGACACAAAACACAAAAACTGGAATACTCACAGGACTGTAAAGATTCAGGAAATGTATAATATACCCATACTATTTCATTGTGTGAGGTGATTGTGAGCCTTAAATGAGAACTAGACCAAAGCCAGTTAGGTCACAAACTGGTCTCTATACATTTGTTTAAATACACAATCAAAATACATGATAAAAAGGAATACCATAGTGAGGTAATGAACTATTTTAATATTTTAAACAACATTGACATTTACATATACTTAGTCAATGATACATGTAATCCCATATCATTAGTGGGTATATGTAATGGTAATGGGTAGGGTAATGGGTATATGTGAATATGGTTACATTATTGTTATCAAGCTCTGGGTAACCAAGTCCAGAATCAACATCCTGTGCATCAATAGACTACTACCACAGTAATACCATCAGAATCATCACACTGTCATTCATCAAACTGCTCGTTTCTCTCATCATCTGACTCCCCAAGTTCAAAGTCCAGTTCTGGACCATCCTGCTGTTTTTGGTTACTGCAGGTCTGTAACCTGCACATGTCTGTGCATGGAAGTCCATTTGACAGGCACATGCAGCTTGGCATTTTGCATGAATGCACACAATTGCATGTTAGCATTTCCAAGACCACATCTGGTGCAGGTGGGGAGCGCATCCAGTAAATGGCCAGCTTGCCTTCATCGTCTGTCCATCCATACTCAGTAGGGCTTGGCACCACAGGGTTAGCCTGCAGACAGCACTTCCATATTGCTGCCTGATAGTTGGCTCGTTGAACATGCATAAAGAGACAGTCTCTACATGGTGGCAGCTGGCTGGACTCAACCTCTCCCCTTTTGGTGCAGAAGAGCTGGTAACGCAGTTTGTTCACCTCAGCAGTGCTGCTATTAGCAACATACATCCGACAGGTGAACTGCTCAATTTTCTGGAACAGCTCATCACTCACATTCCATTTCTGTCCCAGTTGACTAAAAGTCTCTTGGCAGGAAGTGTGCTTTCTCACTATCTTCAGGGCATTCAGCTTCCCTCGACCAGCGAATGCACTGACAGTGTCGCAGCCTGTGAAGGCATGTAAGCCAATTAGGCTGTCACAGATGCTGTCTCCAAGTGAACTTGCCAGTTTGGTGATGTCGACAAACCGTGTGCGGTTCTGAGTCCCACACTTCTGGTAGATGGGACAGGTGATGTCCTTCTGGAAGCCAAGACAAAGCACCATGACATCAGTGTCCTCAGCTGTGATGATAACTGACTTTGAGCCCGCATTTGCTGCATGCAATGCATGCAGGAGCAGACGGGTGTCAGCTTCTTCATGTGTGGAGTGCAGTTCTGCTGCTTCCTCACACCCATCTTCTGTCAACTTGTAGCAGGTTTCCTCACAGGTCATGTACAACACCTTGCCATGCAGCATAGCTCTGTATCGTGGGAGTTTCCACTCTTCCACCAGAAACTTGATGAGACTGGTCTTGTTGGAGGAACTGCACAGAAATTTTCTCCACTGCTGGACGTGATGTCCCCCTGCAAGATTCTTGTACTGGAGAGTGATGTCTCCACCCCGGTTCAGTCGTTCAGCATCTTTGATCGAAGTCTGGTGATAGACATCAAAAACAACATCAATCCTCCCACTCTGTGCTCCCTCATGGAGGACCTGGGTCAAGGCTGACTCTGCCACCTGTGCAAAGGTTTTGTTGTTGCCATTCATTTTTTGGACCAGGCTCATCCCATCAATGATGGAAGTAGATGGGATTGGGATGTCTTCTGCAGGAGATACATTCTTTTCAAGCTCTCTGGCAAGTGCAGCCTTGTTGGTTTTTCATAAGGACCCATCAGCATTTGCCAGTGCCCATGGTAGTGGGCCCAATGGGTAGGCAAGGACATCCTTCAGATTCACCTTCCTGCTTTCAGCCACCAGGATCATGTGACTGAAAAGGTTTCTATCTGCCTTCAGAACCACATCCTGTGCTTTCTTTCTATGAGCTTGTTTTGTGCTGACATTGGAGAATGTTTTCAGACTTTGCTTGGTCATCTTGTCGTGGAATTTCACAGGTGGTGGGTCTGCATCTAACCTTGTTTGCTGGAATGCTTGGTAGGCCTCTTCTCCTTTCTCAAGAGCTCTCAAGAGATCTATGGTCACATCAGGTGGAGCCATGTTGCCAGTGGAGAGGCTAACCAAATCAATCTCATCAGGGGACATAGGATTGAGCCAGTTATTCTCCATAAGGTCCATGAGAGACTGGACATCTGCTTCATCTCTCTTGATCCTTGGACTCTGTAGATCTGGATGAGACCATTTGCACCTGCCTTGACCTGTCAGGTCTCTCAGCTGTCTGAGGTACATGCTTCTATACTCAGCTGTGAGATAATATTTGGTCACAGCTCCTGGCTTCAAGCTGAATCCCTTTGTCCCTCCAGCTGTTTGGGTGTCTTTGTTCACCATTTCTTCTGTAGCTTGGTCAACAGGGATTCGGCCAAAGGGATTGGTGGAGCCCAGTTGGACTGAGAAGCCTCCTTCCATGATTCTGTGTACACATCTGGGTGTGTGATGGGCAGCTCAGACATCTGGGCGTAGTAGTAGGGGAGGTAGCGTGCATAATTCATCCTGTCATAAGCAAAGCACCATGGGATCATTGCTCGAATGCTAGCCAAGTGTAGCATCCAGTCTCCCTCTCTGGATGCTCGGATGAGCCCCAACAAGATTTCAACCATGTCCAAATAGGACATCCAGAAGTTCGAGAGGCTGCCGTTTCCACCTGTAAGGAACTCACGGTAGACTTCAAATAGATCCATGATGCGTGTACAAGAGCTGTTCTCGAGGACCTCCTTCAAAGCATGTTGTGAGACTTCTTTCCCAAGGCTGTCAATGGTCTTCAGTGTCTCATTCAGGTGAACCATGTCATTCCTGTGAGTTTCTTCCAACCAGGACAGGAAACCATTCAAGGTCAGTCGCATGAGAGCCTCATACAGGAGCTCGTGTAGTCGCACTGCCCTGTTGTACTTGCGGCCATCCATAACACCAGCAATTGAGCCTTCTGCAATCATGCCAGACTCAATGCAGAGGTCTTTGAGTCCAGCATCTTGGAAACGCTTTCCTATTATTGCCAGCAGTGTGCAGATGGTGTGGAATACCCCAAGCCTAACGATGATATCATGGAACTTGTCATGGTGTTTCCTTGTGATCTCGACAGCCTTCGCATACAGGGCTTGGTCAAAGACACAGACAATCTTCCTCAGGCCTAAGCACTGCATGATGCTCAGTGACTGGTTAAGCACCTCGTTGACAGTAGACATTTGTGTCGCTGGAGCATTGATGGTAGGCAGATAGCCTATATTGTCGGGGATGACCGTCATCTCTGAAGCCTGTCCAGCTGCTGACTGACTGTTCTTCTTGTTGTGACATGCGTGCTAGGACCCAAAGAAGGTTTTTCTCTCTGGCAAGCTTAGTATTGGCTGCAGTATCGGCATCTGACTTTTTGCTTTGTGGGGCCCTACCCGTTGTCCAGCATTGTAAGTTGGTAACATTGGTGGGGGTCCATCAATGCCTCTCTTCTTTGTTTTGGGAACAGTGGGCATGGGTTGGACAGGAAGTGGGTTGACTGGCTTTGCTTGCACAGCAATCCCATTGACTCTGTGAGATGTTCCCTCACCACTGACAGTTTCTTCAAGACGGTCGATATTGTCCCAGGCTAAAGTTGTGAATATGCCAGGATGGATGTTAGCTGGAAGGGCAATGCCACTCCCTGATGATGAGAGTTTCTGGAGACACAGGGCAGTGTTGATCTCTTCCATCTGTGAATAGGACACACTGTGACCAAGTCGGTTGAGGATGTTTATCAACTCTACATTTCCTGTCAACGATTTGACACTGAATGGCAGAACAATGTGCTTGGAAGGCTTGGTATTTCCACATGTCACTGCATATACTATGTCATGGCCAAATGACTGCAGAAGGCACTGCACTCTCTGGGATGCATGATCAGGATCATTTGAGCCTGTGAGTAGAGAGTACAGGAAGATAATGAGCGACTCTGGAATGGTAGGACATTCTGCTTCTGGTTTGACTTCAGGCGGCCAGGTTTTAGGAACATCTTGACTTTTAATGTCTGCTCTCAATTTGATGGCTGCTTTGGCTATAACATCTTGTGCACTGACACTTTTCAGGGTCTGCAGCTCCCTTTTGAGAGACTGATTTTCTTTGGCAAGTTCCCTCATGGACAAGTTATCGGGATAGAGGAGGAATTTTCCTTTCTCATCAGGGAATATCTGCAAGGCTCCAGCAAACTCACTCTCCAGGTTTCGCCTTATGTGCTTCTTGGTTGATTCCTTGACTTGGGCAATGCCTTGGGAGTTCATTGAAGCTACCAGTCTAGAAGAGAGATCAGTCATTGTCATCACTTGAGGATTGCCAAAAAGCTCCATCCTGATGAAGAGGAACAGCTCATTGTATGCCTTATTCACAGCAGCTTCATACTGGGCTGCAGCATCATCATCTTCATTGCTGGCAACCTCTCCTTTGGAAACCTCTTCTTTGGTGTAAAGTCTATAGCATGACCTGTGGTAGTGCCCTTCAGCTGCTACAAGGTCTCTACTCACAATGGCAAGGATTCTGCTGTCCCTTTTCTTTGTGGCTGCACTCCTGATCTTTGCATCAGCTCGCAGTTCTCGACACTGCACCAGTACTTCTCTCGTATTCTGTCTCTTGGAATATTTGCTGTTTTTCTGACAAAATATGCACTCTGCATCATAAGTCCTAGATGTACTTGGAGCATGTCGAGCTACTCTCTTAGATTGTTTCTCTTCAGCAGAGACACAACTTTTCTTTTCTTTTGCAAGGAGGCCATCAAGAATTTGCTTCATAGTGAAGATACTGCGACACTTTCTGTGGTAGTAGATTGCTGGAATCTGTCCCTCAGGAATGTCTTTTGCCAGTTTCAAAACTGGTGCATGATTTCGTATCTGAGCTGCCCTGAGCAGAGTTCTCCATGAGTCGACACTTTGTAGTGAAACCAGCTTATCTGTATCATCCGAACAGTGGATAATGCACTCCACCCGTGGGCGCTTTGGTATTGGGTAAAAACTTGCTTGTTCACCAGTGGCCATATTCAGTCAGTTTTCACCTGCCACATACAAACAAATACATGTAACTTAGGCGTATGAACACTACTAAAACAAAGTTTACTTTGCTTCACCAGCGTCATATTACCATTATTTATCTTACATAGCCACAAATAGATACATTACCTAGTTGCTATGCAACAGCTGCATTTTGTCCACATGAGGCCGCTAAAATCAACACAAGATGAAAGTTCCTCGTAGCCACTTTAACTAATCATATTAACATATACATTAAAAGAACATGCTAACATTATGGGAAATTAGCTTACAATCTTCTCCAGAGTGAGACAAGAAGATAGATACCAGTTTCCTCTATATGTGTTTAGTAGAAAGCTATCTGGCTGCACGTTAGCCTAGCTTAGCACAATGAATGGAAGTACACAGTACTGGTTATCCTTGGTTGTTGGCCAACTAAGAACTGTCCCAGAGTTTAAGCTAGGCTAATCAGTACCAGGGGTGTTGAAATGCTATATTTGTAAAAATCTGGGCAAATACACAATCGTGAGAGGCACAGAAACAGGTTTCCTGAAAGAAAAATGAAATAGCTGCTCATTTGGAAAGGTTATCATGTATTATTTTACTTCTGTTAGTGTACCAAATAAAATGACACCAGTGAAGTTGTGTCACCTTGGGTGATATCGATATCTGGTCTGACCCATGGACTAACTGGCTTTGGTCTAGTTAGTTTCTTAGTAATAATGCCCTTCTAATTTAAGGTTCACAATCACCTCACACAATGAAATAGTATGGGTATATTATACATTTCCTGAATCTTTACAGTCCTGTGAGTATTCCAGTTTTTGTGTTTTGTGTCCCTGATATTCCTAGATGCCACAGGGCTAAAAGAAAGTATATAGTTTAGGCGAACATTGCAGAAAGATGTGTGTTATTGACGGGTTGAAGAGCTCAAGTGACCTCTATATTTGTGAGAAATATCCACAACAGGGCTTGAATGAAAGCTAAGAAGGTCCCCTTTAAAATGATACCAAAGACAATATTATAGAACATTGAAAAATGTCCTGACCATGAGGCTAAACCAGGATATGCACCAGCGTCTAAAATGCAATTTACTTTAGGGGGTGGTTAACTTCATGAGCTGATAACTGTGATACAGCTGCCACTCAGGAATGGTTATCATACCAAAATATCATCTACAGACATGGATCCTTTCAAAAATTATAAGTAAGTTTTGCCACCTTGAGTGTACCGAAATAGGAAATTTTGGGCTCTAGCCCATGGACTAAAGAACCCCTGTGCTACATTTGTGATTGAGTACTGTCCAGTGCAAACCACCCAAACTATTGCTGGCTACTGAACAGCCTGTATTTTTATCTTGTGGAGGGTGGATATACTGATTGCTATCCACATCACTGGTGGTGAAGCAACGGGCAAGATATTTGAAGATGAATGTGGCTTGGCTTGTGCTTTTTTTTTTCTTTTTGAAAAGGGAGGTTCATTGGTCATTGTTGACTTATCTGGTCAATAAAGGGCACGTATGCCCAAATAGCCTCCTTGTCCTTGTCCCTACATGCGAGGTCTAAGGATAGGATGTTGTATTGCTGTAAAGCCCCTTGAGGTAAATTTGTAATTTGTGATATTGGGCTATACAATTAAAATTGACTTGACTTGTCTTGGAAATGTTTGTGCTTGAGCAGGTAGAGAGGCCTCAGAACTTTTCAGAGCTTTTCACGTCAGGTTGCCTCTGCACACACATCAGCATTGTGTTGACATTGTGTTTTACTGCTAGAGGGGCGGTCATAAATTGACATTTTAGTGTGGCATGGTGGCACAGTGGTTAGCACTGTTGCCTCACAGCAAGAAGGTCCTGGGTTTGAACCCCAGGGTTGTCCAACCTGGGGGGTCATCCCAGGTCTTCATCTGTGTGGAGTTTGTATGTTCTCCCCATGTCTGCGGTGGGGTTTTTTCCGGGTGCTCTGGTTCCCCCACCATCAAAAAGACATGTATGTTAGGGTTTATACTCCTGTCTGTGCCAGCTTGATGCCACTGTGACCCAACCCTGGAGAAGTGGCTGATGCTGAGAGAGATGAGAAATGTTGCACCATTCCCAGAAGGTGTGTCCTTAATAACAGTACCTGAACCTTGTCACAGGGATTCAAAGGGATTCACAGACATCATAATGTAAGGCCCAATCCCAATGTCCACACTCATGGACTCACAGACTTTGAGGCGCATTCCCGTTAAATCCGTGAGCATTTAGAGCTGTCCCACTGTCAGATCGTCACTTGCATGAGGGCTCCCTTGCAAACACTTTGAGCCCTTTACGCACACTTTCCAAAAGTCTGCATTTCTGCTGACTTTTGGAGAGGTAATTACCCACAGTTCTTAGCGCTGTGACATTAATTGTTCCAGGAGAAGCCGGGAAGCATTAAAAAAAGGTAAACAGGGCATCCAGGTCTGTTGCCTACCAACACGTGGATCCCGGTTCGAATCCCCATGTTACCTCCGGCTTGGTCGAGCATCCCTACAGACACAATTGGCCGTGTCTGCGGGTGAGAAGTCGGATGTGGGTATGTGTCTTGGTTGCAGCACTAGCGCCTCCTTTGGTCGGTCAGGGTGCCTGTTCGGGTGGGTGGGGGGGATAGCATATGATCCTCCCACACACTACGTCCCCCTGGTGAAACTCCTCACTGTCAGGTGAAAAGAAGCGGCTGATGACTCCACATGTATCGGAGGAGGCATGTGGTAGTTTGCAGCCCTCCCCGGATCGGCAGAGAGGCTGGAGCAGCGACGGGAAGGCTTGGAAGAGTGGGGTAATTGGCCAGATACACTTGGGGAGAAAAAGGGGGGGGGGGAAAGGTAAACAAACAAATATGGAAGGACTCATGGGTGTTCAGCCTGGCGTATTGGGTGCGCTGGTATGCCTATATTTACAAAGCAACACTACATCAACAAGGATTTAAGACGGTACATAAAAACACATTAAATCAGGGATGCAAGCACATGCTACATTACACACCTAGTTTTTTCCTCAACCATCGCTTTTAATTGTTGCTTAATGATGCTGTCTTGACAAAAATGAGTAAACTGGTGTAAGGCAAGAGCCTGGAAGACGTTCAAATCAGGCAGTTGGTCCCTTAACTTAAGTGCCTTGGCCGTGAAGAAAGTAAAAAACGTAAAATAAAAAGTCCCAAACCCACAGTAGTATGAAACATGTTTTGACGTCACCAAGGTAACATACTGATATGTCACAAAGTGCTGTCCCATTCCTATTTATACCATTTCAAGGCCTTGCAGCCTCTCACACTCGCGCACCTACCGGGTGACATCAGTTGAGTCTGTGATAGTTCAGGGTTTAGGCTTTTGGGGGGGGGGGGACTTTAGGATTGGGCCTTCCACACGTATACAATCACCGATGAGGACTATTGGCTAGCAGACAGTTGGTCTGTCTGCATATCTGCCTCTCTATCCAGCAGTCTGCACTGTACGTATGTCTGTTTCTGTCATTGTCTCTGTCTGTCTTTCTGTCTGTCGTTCTTTCTCTCCCACTCTCTCGTCCCATGTCTAAGCCCTCCCCTCAGATTGGCCATGCCTAGCTGCCCCTCTGATGTCATTCTCATACTCTGAATGGTCTGTCGTCTAGACACAAGCACCCCCCCCCCAAACAGACTCACACTCCTCCTTTTTACCCCCTTTACCCTGGTGAAGATGGAGAGAGACAAGCACGGAGGGGTAATTTGAGCTCCACAAGAATCAAAAGGTGAACAAATAAATTAGTGTGACTCAAGCATGACCGTGTTTGGCCAGGGGAAATGAATATGGGGGAAAGAAGGAGAACAGAGGGAAGGATAAAAAGATTGAAGTAGGAGGAAAGGGTGAGAGAAAGGAAGGGGAAGGTGGAACTGAGAGAGGAGGACAAACAGAGACATGAAGGATTGGAGATGAAGGAGAATAATGTTGGGTGAGAGGAGGTGTAAGACTGCCAAAGAAGTCGCCAGGAGACTCCTCGGCTGTGATTAGATGAGAGTTGAGCTTTATCAATAGAATAAACTGGGGGGGGGGGTACATGTGGAGCTTCAAGTCTAGTCGGTTTACGTGCTTGTTTGGTTTTGCTTGTTTGGTTCTTTCTTTCTTTCTACCTCTCAACTCTCCTCCTCTCGCCCCTCCTCTCTCTCCTGATCTGTTGCTGCAATCAGTGATCTGTGAACCACTAAAAAGCCCCGAATATGGCCAATTGGTTTCCCGCTTCAGAAAGACTGGAATTTCCTGCTATTTTAGGCCAAAACCGGGTCTTGCCAAAATGTGTCAAATGTGTTCTCGTACGTATCCAACAGGTTGGGTATTACCCGCTAAAGCATTGTTCTCAACATGGGAACAAATGCCCCCCTGAACTCTCCTCCTTGAGGGTAGGATGTCAGAGAGAAGGGGGGAAAAAAGGCAAGGAGGGTTATCAGACCGAGAGGAAAAAGGGGAAAGGGATAATAGGAAGTAAAGTCCCAAGTTTAACTGAAATAGAAAAATGGCTCCCCCAGGTGAAATTGCTAAATAGCCAAGTAATGGCAGTAGCATTTGCTGGCACCAATGTAGCTGCATTGCACTTCCTGATTCATGCATCTCTATCACTCCTACAGATTTATTTTTTTTGGGGGGGGGGTTCTGCTGTTTCTTGCATTGCTATAAATTCTTACTGACACCCCATTTCTAACATTAAGCCAAGCAAGGGTTGATATTTTTATGTTCTGTTGTTAGACACTCAAAAGACATCTTGGCAACCTATGTAGAAAAAAAATGTTTTTTTTTGTTTGTTTTTGTTTTGGTGAAATCATATTTTACCGGCCTTTTTGCATTAGATATGAAAATGACGGCCGTGGAAAAGGAAGGAGAAAATAATTCACCCTCACTAAACCCACACGTGGATTTATTCCAGTGAAACCTGAGAGGGAAATTAAAGCTAATGAAGATCTATGGAGAACCAAACCGGCTCTGAGCGTTCCCTTAAATGTACACCGCTGGGGAGAAAGCCAGGGAGACGCGGGGAAACAGGAGACGGGGGTTAAGGTTCAGGAATTGTCTTGAAAGAGAGATTGTGCCTGCTTTTGCTTGTGCATGTGCGTCTGAGTCACCTGCTTGTGGAAAAAAAAAAACAACCCCAACAGTTTAGTACGATTTCCTAGGAACCTACACTTCCTCCTCGTGGAACCACACATCACCCAATCAATCTATAACCCGATACTCGTGCTGTTCTGCCAGCTGACCAATCACGGGTGCCATGGGTGATCGTGTGATACCCCAGAGACACTGGGCCCATTTATAATGTACAGTTAGCTGTATAATGATCTTTCTGCTCCCCGGGAAACTCTTTTGTTTATGTGCGTCTGTATAATTAGTTGTCTACTCTTGCAACTCTGAGAGTTGGTGAAAGTCCTCTTGGCAGTTCTTGATTTGCAGTCAAGAATTTGCAACGTGCGCGCGTGCGTAAGCTTTACCTTCAATTACCGTGTCATGTTGACCAAAGTTTAGTCAACACTTTCTCCAAACAGGAGTGCCATTATACGTTCACAAGTGACAATGTGATGTATGGATGTTGGAGAACTAGCCCGACACAGATACGCTGATTGCGCAACTGGATGGGATCTGGCGTGCAGGTTGAGCCTTTCACTAATGTAAGTAGTTGGCCTTCGCTATGACAGAAGCCAGATTCTACCAGCTTTTTTTTTCTGCAGAAAACGCTGCAGCTCTCTTTGGAGAGCTCTTGCTTAATCGAGTTTGTTGTATTTCACTACCATAAACAATCATGCTAATCAGGTCTTGGCACGATGTGGATGCTCACATTGACTTTATTGATGTCAAACCGTAGTTTATTAGTTTAAACAGTTTAAGGGTCATCTGACTACAAGACCAATATACTCTGTGTGTGTGTGTGTGTGTGTGTGTGTGTGTGTGTGTGTGTGTGTGTGTCTGTGTGTGTGTGTGTGTGTGTGTCTGTGTCTGTGTGTGTCTGTGTCTGTGTGTGTGTCTGTCTGTCTTTTTGCCTGTCTATCTTGGTGTGTCTGTCTGTCTGTATGTATGTCTGTGTGTCTGTGTGTCTGTGTTTCTCTCTGTCTGCCTGTGTGTCTGTATGTATGTATGTCTGTGTGCCTGTCTGTCTGTGTGTCTGTGTGTCTCTCTGTCTGTGTGTGTGTGTGCCTGTCTGTCTGTATGTGTGTGTGTCTGTGTGCCTGTCTGTCTGTATATCTGTGTGTCAATCTTTTGTCTGTCTGTCTGTCTGTCTGTTTTGTGCTCACACACACACACCATGACATGCACCGGCGCACATACACAGCACACACAGTGTGTAAAGATGCTCTCCAGTTTTTAAGTTTCAGACCCGCCGAGCACAAACTGGGTTTAAATCCACCATCTGACGTTTGCTAATCAGGACGTGGGCCCTGCCATCCACATCACGTTACGTCACGTCACCCTATAAGCAACTGTGCAGTTTCAACCACCACTTCCAAGGTAAACAGGCCATGATTACAGCAGGCGAGCCTGATCCGTTGTTAATGGTTTTCTAACGGTCTCGGTGACAGCTCTCAGCGCTGCCGGGATGGACGGTCTGGGAGGGAAGTGAAGACTATAACATGGGCAAGAAATGTGTGCGTGTGTGTGTGTGTGTGCGCACACGTGGAAAGTGTGGGATGGAGGACAGGGTAAAATTAAGAGAAGAGAAAAGAATGAAAGTAAGCAATGAAGGCAAATACAAAGGAAGCGGCTGAGGGAGAGGATAGCAGTGAGGAGGAGGAGGATGGGGATGAAGGAGGGACAGCTGAGGGGTTCGAAGAGTATTTGAAAGCATCATCACTTGACTGACCGCAGTAGGGAAACAACAAGTGAATGGGGTCAAATTGCCCCAGTCAATAAAGACTGCCTGCGGTGGTGTGCCGCATTGGTATACAGGAAGTGCCCGGATCATCCAGGAAAACACTTCACAGTATATGAGGAAAACCAAACGGAGCATGAAAAGAGCTGAAAAGACCACACACACAAAATAAAACGCTTGAATATCTTGACAAATTAATATTCAGTTGCAGCCCCCCCCCCAACTGATTGT